>NW_027633180.1:224508-268590 GCF_053919585.1 Euprymna scolopes
TTTTCTATGTTAAAATTGTAATTTCTTCTGCATTTTTCTATGTTAAAATTGTAATTTCTTCTGCATTTTTCTATGTTAACATTGTAATTTCTTCTGCCTTTCTTCATGTTCAAATTGTAATTTCTTCTGCATTTTTCTATGTTAAAATTGTAATTTCTTCTGCATTTTTCTATGTTAAAATTGTAATTTCTTCTGCCTTTCTTCATGTTCAAATTGTAATTTCTTCTGCATTTTTCTATGTTAAAATTGTAATTTCTTCTGCATTTTTCTATGTTAAAATTGTAATTTCTTCTGCATTTTTCTATGTTAAAATTGTAATTTCTTCTGCCTTTCTTCATGTTCAAATTGTAATTTCTTCTGCATTTTTCTATGTTAAAATTGTAATTTCTTCTGCATTTTTCTATGTTAAAATTGTAATTTCTTCTGCCTTTCTTCATGTTCAAATTGTAATTTCTTCTGCATTTTTCTATGTTAAAATTGTAATTTCTTCTGCATTTTTCTATGTTAAAATTGTAATTTCTTCTGCATTTTTCTATGTTCAAATTGTAATTTCTTCTGCCTTTCTTCATGTTCAAATTGTAATTTCTTCTGCATTTTTCTATGTTAAAATTGTAATTTCTTCTGCATTTTTCTATGTTAAAATTGTAATTTCTTCTGCCTTTCTCATGTTCAAATTGTAATTTCTTCTGCATTTTTCTATGTTAAAATTGTAATTTCTTCTGCCTTTCTTCATGTTCAAATTGTAATTTCTTCTGCATTTTTCTATGTTAAAATTGTAATTTCTTCTGCCTTTCTTCATGTTCAAATTGTAATTTCTTCTGCATTTTTTCTATGTTAAAATTGTAATTTCTTCTGCATTTTTCTATGTTAAAATTGTAATTTCTTCTGCCTTTCTTCATGTTCAAATTGTAATTTCTTCTGCATTTTTCTATGTTAAAATTGTAATTTCTTCTGCCTTTCTTCATGTTCAAATTGTAATTTCTTCTGCCTTTCTTCATGTTAAAATTGTAATTTCTTCTGCATTTTTCTATGTTAAAATTGTAATTTCTTCTGCCTTTCTTCATGTTCAAATTGTAATTTCTTCTGCATTTTTCTATGTTAAAATTGTAATTTCTTCTGCCTTTCTTCATGTTCAAATTGTAATTTCTTCTGCATTTTTCTATGTTAAAATTGTAATTTCTTCTGCATTTTTCTATGTTAAAATTGTAATTTCTTCTGCCTTTCTTCATGTTCAAATTGTAATTTCTTCTGCATTTTTCTATGTTAAAATTGTAATTTCTTCTGCATTTTTCTATGTTAAAATTGTAATTTCTTCTGCCTTTCTTCATGTTAAAATTGTAATTTCTTCTGCATTTTTCTATGTTAAATTGTAATTTCTTCTGCCTTTCTTCATGTTCAAATTGTAATTTCTTCTGCCTTTCTTCATGTTAAAATTGTAATTTCTTCTGCATTTTTCTATGTTAAAATTGTAATTTCTTCTGCCTTTCTTCATGTTCAAATTGTAATTTCTTCTGCATTTTTCTATGTTAAAATTGTAATTTCTTCTGCCTTTCTTCATGTTCAAATTGTAATTTCTTCTGCATTTTTCTATGTTAAAATTGTAATTTCTTCTGCATTTTTCTATGTTAAAATTGTAATTTCTTCTGCCTTTCTTCATGTTCAAATTGTAATTTCTTCTGCATTTTTCTATGTTAAAATTGTAATTTCTTCTGCATTTTTCTATGTTAAAATTGTAATTTCTTCTGCCTTTCTTCATGTTAAAATTGTAATTTCTTCTGCATTTTTCTATGTTAAAATTGTAATTTCTTCTGCCTTTCTTCATGTTCAAATTGTAATTTCTTCTGCCTTTCTTCATGTTAAAATTGTAATTTCTTCTGCATTTTTCTATGTTAAAATTGTAATTTCTTCTGCCTTTCTTCATGTTCAAATTGTAATTTCTTCTGCATTTTTCTATGTTAAAATTGTAATTTCTTCTGCCTTTCTTCATGTTCAAATTGTAATTTCTTCTGCATTTTTCTATGTTAAAATTGTAATTTCTTCTGCATTTTTCTATGTTAAAATTGTAATTTCTTCTGCATTTTTCTATGTTAAAATTGTAATTTCTTCTGCCTTTCTTCATGTTCAAATTGTAATTTCTTCTGCATTTTTCTATGTTAAAATTGTAATTTCTTCTGCATTTTTCTATGTTAAAATTGTAATTTCTTCTGCCTTTCTTCATGTTAAAATTGTAATTTCTTCTGCATTTTTCTATGTTCAAATTGTAATTTCTTCTGCCTTTCTTCATGTTCAAATTGTAATTTCTTCTGCCTTTCTTCATGTTAAAATTGTAATTTCTTCTGCATTTTTCTATGTTAAAATTGTAATTTCTTCTGCCTTTCTTCATGTTCAAATTGTAATTTCTTCTGCATTTTTCTATGTTAAAATTGTGATTTCTTCTGCCTTTCTTCATGTTCAAATTGTAATTTCTTCTGCATTTTTCTATGTTAAAATTGTAATTTCTTCTGCATTTTTCTATGTTAAAATTGTAATTTCTTCTGCATTTTTCTATGTTAAAATTGTAATTTCTTCTGCCTTTCTTCATGTTAAAATTGTAATTTCTTCTGCCTTTCTTCATGTTCAAATTGTAATTTCTTCTGCCTTTCTTCATGTTAAAATTGTAATTTCTTCTGCATTTTTCTATGTTAAAATTGTAATTTCTTCTGCCTTTCTTCATGTTCAAATTGTAATTTCTTCTGCATTTTTCTATGTTAAAATTGTAATTTCTTCTGCATTTTTCTATGTTAAAATTGTAATTTCTTCTGCATTTTTCTATGTTAAAATTGTAATTTCTTCTGCCTTTCTTCATGTTCAAATTGTAATTTCTTCTGCATTTTTCTATGTTAAAATTGTAATTTCTTCTGCATTTTTCTATGTTAAAATTGTAATTTCTTCTGCATTTTTCTATGTTAAAATTGTAATTTCTTCTGCCTTTCTTCATGTTAAAATTGTAATTTCTTCTGCCTTTCTTCATGTTCAAATTGTAATTTCTTCTGCCTTTCTTCATGTTAAAATTGTAATTTCTTCTGCATTTTTCTATGTTCAAATTGTAATTTCTTCTGCATTTCTTCATGTTCAAATTGTAATTTCTTCTGCATTTTTCTATGTTCAAATTGTAATTTCTTCTGCATTTCTTCATGTTCAAATTGTAATTTCTTCTGCATTTTTCTATGTTAAAATTGTAATTTCTTCTGCCTTTCTTCATGTTCAAATTGTAATTTCTTCTGCATTTTTCTATGTTAAAATTGTAATTTCTTCTGCATTTTTCTATGTTAAAATTGTAATTTCTTCTGCATTTTTCTATGTTAAAATTGTAATTTCTTCTGCCTTTCTTCATGTTAAAATTGTAATTTCTTCTGCCTTTCTTCATGTTCAAATTGTAATTTCTTCTGCATTTTTTCGATGTTAAAATTGTAATTTCTTCTGCCTTTCTTCATGTTCAAATTGTAATTTCTTCTGCATTTTTCTATGTTAAAATTGTAATTTCTTCTGCCTTTCTTCATGTTCAAATTGTAATTTCTTCTGCATTTTTCTATGTTAAAATTGTAATTTCTTCTGCATTTTTCTATGTTAAAATTGTAATTTCTTCTGCATTTTTCTATGTTAAAATTGTAATTTCTTCTGCCTTTCTTCATGTTCAAATTGTAATTTCTTCTGCATTTTTCTATGTTAAAATTGTAATTTCTTCTGCATTTTTCTATGTTAAAATTGTAATTTCTTCTGCCTTTCTTCATGTTAAAATTGTAATTTCTTCTGCATTTTTCTATGTTCAAATTGTAATTTCTTCTGCCTTTCTTCATGTTCAAATTGTAATTTCTTCTGCCTTTCTTCATGTTAAAATTGTAATTTCTTCTGCATTTTTCTATGTTAAAATTGTAATTTCTTCTGCCTTTCTTCATGTTCAAATTGTAATTTCTTCTGCATTTTTCTATGTTAAAATTGTGATTTCTTCTGCCTTTCTTCATGTTCAAATTGTAATTTCTTCTGCATTTTTCTATGTTAAAATTGTAATTTCTTCTGCATTTTTCTATGTTAAAATTGTAATTTCTTCTGCATTTTTCTATGTTAAAATTGTAATTTCTTCTGCCTTTCTTCATGTTAAAATTGTAATTTCTTCTGCCTTTCTTCATGTTCAAATTGTAATTTCTTCTGCCTTTCTTCATGTTAAAATTGTAATTTCTTCTGCATTTTTCTATGTTAAAATTGTAATTTCTTCTGCCTTTCTTCATGTTCAAATTGTAATTTCTTCTGCATTTTTCTATGTTAAAATTGTAATTTCTTCTGCATTTTTCTATGTTAAAATTGTAATTTCTTCTGCATTTTTCTATGTTAAAATTGTAATTTCTTCTGCCTTTCTTCATGTTCAAATTGTAATTTCTTCTGCATTTTTCTATGTTAAAATTGTAATTTCTTCTGCATTTTTCTATGTTAAAATTGTAATTTCTTCTGCATTTTTCTATGTTAAAATTGTAATTTCTTCTGCCTTTCTTCATGTTAAAATTGTAATTTCTTCTGCCTTTCTTCATGTTCAAATTGTAATTTCTTCTGCCTTTCTTCATGTTAAAATTGTAATTTCTTCTGCATTTTTCTATGTTCAAATTGTAATTTCTTCTGCATTTCTTCATGTTCAAATTGTAATTTCTTCTGCATTTTTCTATGTTCAAATTGTAATTTCTTCTGCATTTCTTCATGTTCAAATTGTAATTTCTTCTGCATTTTTCTATGTTAAAATTGTAATTTCTTCTGCCTTTCTTCATGTTCAAATTGTAATTTCTTCTGCATTTTTCTATGTTAAAATTGTAATTTCTTCTGCATTTTTCTATGTTAAAATTGTAATTTCTTCTGCATTTTTCTATGTTAAAATTGTAATTTCTTCTGCCTTTCTTCATGTTAAAATTGTAATTTCTTCTGCCTTTCTTCATGTTCAAATTGTAATTTCTTCTGCATTTTTCGATGTTAAAATTGTAATTTCTTCTGCCTTTCTTCATGTTCAAATTGTAATTTCTTCTGCATTTTTCTATGTTAAAATTGTAATTTCTTCTGCCTTTCTTCATGTTCAAATTGTAATTTCTTCTGCATTTTTCTATGTTAAAATTGTAATTTCTTCTGCATTTTTCTATGTTAAAATTGTAATTTCTTCTGCATTTTTCTATGTTAAAATTGTAATTTCTTCTGCCTTTCTTCATGTTAAAATTGTAATTTCTTCTGCCTTTCTTCATGTTCAAATTGTAATTTCTTCTGCCTTTCTTCATGTTCAAATTGTAATTTCTTCTGCATTTTTCTATGTTAAAATTGTAATTTCTTCTGCATTTTTCTATGTTAAAATTGTAATTTCTTCTGCCTTTCTTCATGTTAAAATTGTAATTTCTTCTGCCTTTCTTCATGTTCAAATTGTAATTTCTTCTGCATTTTTCTATGTTAAAATTGTAATTTCTTCTGCCTTTCTTCATGTTCAAATTGTAATTTCTTCTGCATTTTTCTATGTTAAAATTGTAATTTCTTCTGCATTTTTCTATGTTAAAATTGTAATTTCTTCTGCCTTTCTTCATGTTCAAATTGTAATTTCTTCTGCCTTTCTTCATGTTCAAATTGTAATTTCTTCTGCCTTTCTTCATGTTAAAATTGTAATTTCTTCTGCATTTTTCTATGTTAAAATTGTAATTTCTTCTGCATTTTTCTATGTTAAAATTGTAATTTCTTCTGCCTTTCTTCATGTTCAAATTGTAATTTCTTCTGCCTTTCTTCATGTTCAAATTGTAATTTCTTCTGCATTTTTCTATGTTAAAATTGTAATTTCTTCTGCCTTTCTTCATGTTCAAATTGTAATTTCTTCTGCATTTTTCTATGTTAAAATTGTAATTTCTTCTGCATTTTTCTATGTTAAAATTGTAATTTCTTCTGCCTTTCTTCATGTTCAAATTGTAATTTCTTCTGCATTTTTCTATGTTAAAATTGTAATTTCTTCTGCATTTTTCTATGTTAAAATTGTAATTTCTTCTGCATTTTTCTATGTTCAAATTGTAATTTCTTCTGCATTTTTCTATGTTAAAATTGTAATTTCTTCTGCATTTTTCTATGTTAAAATTGTAATTTCTTCTGCCTTTCTTCATGTTCAAATTGTAATTTCTTCTGCCTTTCTTCATGTTCAAATTGTAATTTCTTCTGCCTTTCTTCATGTTCAAATTGTAATTTCTTCTGCATTTTTCTATGTTAAAATTGTAATTTCTTCTGCATTTTTCTATGTTAAAATTGTAATTTCTTCTGCCTTTCTTCATGTTAAAATTGTAATTTCTTCTGCCTTTCTTCATGTTCAAATTGTAATTTCTTCTGCATTTTTCTATGTTAAAATTGTAATTTCTTCTGCATTTTTCTATGTTAAAATTGTAATTTCTTCTGCCTTTCTTCATGTTAAAATTGTAATTTCTTCTGCCTTTCTTCATGTTCAAATTGTAATTTCTTCTGCATTTTTCTATGTTAAAATTGTAATTTCTTCTGCCTTTCTTCATGTTCAAATTGTAATTTCTTCTGCATTTTTCTATGTTAAAATTGTAATTTCTTCTGCATTTTTCTATGTTAAAATTGTAATTTCTTCTGCCTTTCTTCATGTTAAAATTGTAATTTCTTCTGCCTTTCTTCATGTTCAAATTGTAATTTCTTCTGCCTTTCTTCATGTTCAAATTGTAATTTCTTCTGCATTTTTCTATGTTAAAATTGTAATTTCTTCTGCATTTTTCTATGTTAAAATTGTAATTTCTTCTGCCTTTCTTCATGTTAAAATTGTAATTTCTTCTGCCTTTCTTCATGTTCAAATTGTAATTTCTTCTGCATTTTTCTATGTTAAAATTGTAATTTCTTCTGCCTTTCTTCATGTTCAAATTGTAATTTCTTCTGCATTTTTCTATGTTAAAATTGTAATTTCTTCTGCCTTTCTTCATGTTCAAATTGTAATTTCTTCTGCATTTTTCTATGTTAAAATTGTAATTTCTTCTGCATTTTTCTATGTTAAAATTGTAATTTCTTCTGCCTTTCTTCATGTTCAAATTGTAATTTCTTCTGCATTTTTCTATGTTAAAATTGTAATTTCTTCTGCATTTTTCTATGTTAAAATTGTAATTTCTTCTGCATTTTTCTATGTTCAAATTGTAATTTCTTCTGCATTTTTCTATGTTAAAATTGTAATTTCTTCTGCATTTTTCTATGTTAAAATTGTAATTTCTTCTGCCTTTCTTCATGTTCAAATTGTAATTTCTTCTGCCTTTCTTCATGTTCAAATTGTAATTTCTTCTGCCTTTCTTCATGTTCAAATTGTAATTTCTTCTGCATTTTTCTATGTTAAAATTGTAATTTCTTCTGCATTTTTCTATGTTAAAATTGTAATTTCTTCTGCCTTTCTTCATGTTCAAATTGTAATTTCTTCTGCATTTTTCTATGTTAAAATTGTAATTTCTTCTGCATTTTTCTATGTTAAAATTGTAATTTCTTCTGCCTTTCTTCATGTTAAAATTGTAATTTCTTCTGCCTTTCTTCATGTTCAAATTGTAATTTCTTCTGCATTTTTCTATGTTAAAATTGTAATTTCTTCTGCCTTTCTTCATGTTCAAATTGTAATTTCTTCTGCATTTTTCTATGTTAAAATTGTAATTTCTTCTGCCTTTCTTCATGTTCAAATTGTAATTTCTTCTGCATTTTTCTATGTTAAAATTGTAATTTCTTCTGCATTTTTCTATGTTAAAATTGTAATTTCTTCTGCCTTTCTTCATGTTCAAATTGTAATTTCTTCTGCATTTTTCTATGTTAAAATTGTAATTTCTTCTGCATTTTTCTATGTTAAAATTGTAATTTCTTCTGCATTTTTCTATGTTCAAATTGTAATTTCTTCTGCCTTTCTTCATGTTCAAATTGTAATTTCTTCTGCCTTTCTTCTATGTTCAAATTGTAATTTCTTCTGCATTTTTCTATGTTAAAATTGTAATTTCTTCTGCCTTTCTTCATGTTCAAATTGTAATTTCTTCTGCATTTTTCTATGTTAAAATTGTAATTTCTTCTGCATTTTTCTATGTTAAAATTGTAATTTCTTCTGCATTTTTCTATGTTAAAATTGTAATTTCTTCTGCCTTTCTTCTATGTTAAAATTGTAATTTCTTCTGCCTTTCTTCATGTTCAAATTGTAATTTCTTCTGCATTTTTCTATGTTAAAATTGTAATTTCTTCTGCATTTTTCTATGTTAAAATTGTAATTTCTTCTGCATTTTTCTATGTTAAAATTGTAATTTCTTCTGCCTTTCTTCATGTTCAAATTGTAATTTCTTCTGCATTTTTCTATGTTAAAATTGTAATTTCTTCTGCATTTTTCTATGTTAAAATTGTAATTTCTTCTGCCTTTCTTCATGTTAAAATTGTAATTTCTTCTGCATTTTTCTATGTTAAAATTGTAATTTCTTCTGCCTTTCTTCATGTTCAAATTGTAATTTCTTCTGCCTTTCTTCATGTTAAAATTGTAATTTCTTCTGCATTTTTCTATGTTAAAATTGTAATTTCTTCTGCCTTTCTTCATGTTCAAATTGTAATTTCTTCTGCATTTTTCTATGTTAAAATTGTAATTTCTTCTGCATTTTTCTATGTTAAAATTGTAATTTCTTCTGCATTTTTCTATGTTAAAATTGTAATTTCTTCTGCCTTTCTTCATGTTCAAATTGTAATTTCTTCTGCATTTTTCTATGTTAAAATTGTAATTTTCTTCATTGCATTTTTCTATGTTAAAATTGTAATTTCTTCTGCATTTTTCTATGTTAAAATTGTAATTTCTTCTGCCTTTCTTCATGTTCAAATTGTAATTTCTTCTGCATTTTTCTATGTTCAAATTGTAATTTCTTCTGCCTTTCTTCATGTTCAAATTGTAATTTCTTCTGCATTTCTTCTATGTTAAAATTGTAATTTCTTCTGCATTTTTCTATGTTAAAATTGTAATTTCTTCTGCATTTTTCTATGTTAAAATTGTAATTTCTTCTGCCTTTCTTCATGTTCAAATTGTAATTTCTTCTGCATTTTTCTATGTTAAAATTGTAATTTCTTCTGCATTTTTCTATGTTAAAATTGTAATTTCTTCTGCCTTTCTTCATGTTAAAATTGTAATTTCTTCTGCATTTTTCTATGTTAAAATTGTAATTTCTTCTGCCTTTCTTCATGTTCAAATTGTAATTTCTTCTGCCTTTCTTCTATGTTAAAATTGTAATTTCTTCTGCATTTTTCTATGTTAAAATTGTAATTTCTTCTGCCTTTCTTCATGTTCAAATTGTAATTTCTTCTGTCATTTCTTCTATGTTAAAATTGTAATTTCTTCTGCATTTTTCTATGTTAAAATTGTAATTTCTTCTGCCTTTCTTCATGTTCAAATTGTAATTTCTTCTGTCTTTCTTCATGTTCAAATTGTAATTTCTTCTGCATTTTTCTATGTTAAAATTGTAATTTCTTCTGCATTTTTCTATGTTAAAATTGTAATTTCTTCTGCATTTTTCTATGTTAAAATTGTAATTTCTTCTGCCTTTCTTCATGTTCAAATTGTAATTTCTTCTGCATTTTTCTATGTTCAAATTGTAATTTCTTCTGCCTTTCTTCATGTTCAAATTGTAATTTCTTCTGCATTTTTCTATGTTAAAATTGTAATTTCTTCTGCATTTTTCTATGTTAAAATTGTAATTTCTTCTGCATTTTTCTATGTTAAAATTGTAATTTCTTCTGCCTTTCTTCATGTTCAAATTGTAATTTCTTCTGCATTTTTCTATGTTAAAATTGTAATTTCTTCTGCATTTTTCTATGTTAAAATTGTAATTTCTTCTGCATTTTTCTATGTTAAAATTATAATTTCTTCTGCCTTTCTTCATGTTCAAATTGTAATTTCTTCTGCATTTTTCTATGTTAAAATTGTAATTTCTTCTGCATTTTTCTATGTTAAAATTGTAATTTCTTCTGCATTTTTCTATGTTAAAATTGTAATTTCTTCTGCCTTTCTTCATGTTCAAATTGTAATTTCTTCTGCATTTTTCTATGTTAAAATTGTAATTTCTTCTGCATTTTTCTATGTTAAAATTGTAATTTCTTCTGCCTTTCTTCATGTTAAAATTGTAATTTCTTCTGCATTTTTCTATGTTAAAATTGTAATTTCTTCTGCCTTTCTTCATGTTCAAATTGTAATTTCTTCTGCCTTTCTTCTATGTTAAAATTGTAATTTCTTCTGCATTTTTCTATGTTAAAATTGTAATTTCTTCTGCCTTTCTTCATGTTCAAATTGTAATTTCTTCTGCATTTTTCTATGTTAAAATTGTAATTTCTTCTGCATTTTTCTATGTTAAAATTGTAATTTCTTCTGCATTTTTCTATGTTAAAATTGTAATTTCTTCTGCCTTTCTTCATGTTCAAATTGTAATTTCTTCTGCATTTTTCTATGTTAAAATTGTAATTTCTTCTGCATTTTTCTATGTTAAAATTGTAATTTCTTCTGCATTTTTCTATGTTAAAATTGTAATTTCTTCTGCCTTTCTTCATGTTCAAATTGTAATTTCTTCTGCCTTTCTTCATGTTCAAATTGTAATTTCTTCTGCATTTTTCTATGTTAAAATTGTAATTTCTTCTGCCTTTCTTCATGTTCAAATTGTAATTTCTTCTGCCTTTCTTCATGTTAAAATTGTAATTTCTTCTGCATTTTTCTATGTTAAAATTGTAATTTCTTCTGCCTTTCTTCATGTTCAAATTGTAATTTCTTCTGCATTTTTCTATGTTAAAATTGTAATTTCTTCTGCATTTTTCTATGTTAAAATTGTAATTTCTTCTGCATTTTTCTATGTTAAAATTGTAATTTCTTCTGCCTTTCTTCATGTTCAAATTGTAATTTCTTCTGCATTTTTCTATGTTAAAATTGTAATTTCTTCTGCATTTTTCTATGTTAAAATTGTAATTTCTTCTGCATTTTTCTATGTTAAAATTGTAATTTCTTCTGCCTTTCTTCATGTTCAAATTGTAATTTCTTCTGCATTTTTCTATGTTAAAATTGTAATTTCTTCTGCATTTTTCTATGTTAAAATTGTAATTTCTTCTGCATTTTTCTATGTTAAAATTGTAATTTCTTCTGCCTTTCTTCATGTTCAAATTGTAATTTCTTCTGCATTTTTCTATGTTAAAATTGTAATTTCTTCTGCATTTTTCTATGTTAAAATTGTAATTTCTTCTGCCTTTCTTCATGTTAAAATTGTAATTTCTTCTGCATTTTTCTATGTTAAAATTGTAATTTCTTCTGCCTTTCTTCATGTTCAAATTGTAATTTCTTCTGCCTTTCTTCATGTTAAAATTGTAATTTCTTCTGCATTTTTCTATGTTAAAATTGTAATTTCTTCTGCCTTTCTTCATGTTCAAATTGTAATTTCTTCTGCATTTTTCTATGTTAAAATTGTAATTTCTTCTGCATTTTTCTATGTTAAAATTGTAATTTCTTCTGCATTTTTCTATGTTAAAATTGTAATTTCTTCTGCCTTTCTTCATGTTCAAATTGTAATTTCTTCTGCATTTTTCTATGTTAAAATTGTAATTTCTTCTGCATTTTTCTATGTTAAAATTGTAATTTCTTCTGCATTTTTCTATGTTAAAATTGTAATTTCTTCTGCCTTTCTTCATGTTCAAATTGTAATTTCTTCTGCATTTTTCTATGTTAAAATTGTAATTTCTTCTGCCTTTCTTCATGTTCAAATTGTAATTTCTTCTGTATTTTTCTATGTTAAAATTGTAATTTCTTCTGCATTTTTCTATGTTAAAATTGTAATTTCTTCTGCATTTTTCTATGTTAAAATTGTAATTTCTTCTGCCTTTCTTCATGTTCAAATTGTAATTTCTTCTGCATTTTTCTATGTTAAAATTGTAATTTCTTCTGCCTTTCTTCATGTTCAAATTGTAATTTCTTCTGCATTTTTCTATGTTAAAATTGTAATTTCTTCTGCATTTTTCTATGTTAAAATTGTAATTTCTTCTGCCTTTCTTCATGTTCAAATTGTAATTTCTTCTGCATTTTTCATGTTAAAATTGTAATTTCTTCTGCATTTTTCTATGTTAAAATTGTAATTTCTTCTGCATTTTTCTATGTTAAAATTGTAATTTCTTCTGCCTTTCTTCATGTTCAAATTGTAATTTCTTCTGCATTTTTCTATGTTAAAATTGTAATTTCTTCTGCCTTTCTTCATGTTCAAATTGTAATTTCTTCTGCATTTTTCTATGTTAAAATTGTAATTTCTTCTGCATTTTTCTATGTTAAAATTGTAATTTCTTCTGCATTTTTCTATGTTAAAATTGTAATTTCTTCTGCCTTTCTTCATGTTCAAATTGTAATTTCTTCTGCATTTTTCTATGTTAAAATTGTAATTTCTTCTGCCTTTCTTCATGTTCAAATTGTAATTTCTTCTGCATTTTTCTATGTTAAAATTGTAATTTCTTCTGCATTTTTCTATGTTAAAATTGTAATTTCTTCTGCCTTTCTTCATGTTCAAATTGTAATTTCTTCTGCATTTTTCATGTTAAAATTGTAATTTCTTCTGCATTTTTCTATGTTAAAATTGTAATTTCTTCTGTCTTTCTTCATGTTCAAATTGTAATTTCTTCTGCATTTTTCTATGTTAAAATTGTAATTTCTTCTGCCTTTCTTCATGTTCAAATTGTAATTTCTTCTGCATTTTTCTATGTTAAAATTGTAATTTCTTCTGCATTTTTCTATGTTAAAATTGTAATTTCTTCTGCCTTTCTTCATGTTCAAATTGTAATTTCTTCTGCATTTTTCATGTTAAAATTGTAATTTCTTCTGCATTTTTCTATGTTAAAATTGTAATTTCTTCTGCATTTTTCTATGTTAAAATTGTAATTTCTTCTGCCTTTCTTCATGTTCAAATTGTAATTTCTTCTGCATTTTTCTATGTTAAAATTGTAATTTCTTCTGCCTTTCTTCATGTTCAAATTGTAATTTCTTCTGCATTTTTCTATGTTAAAATTGTAATTTCTTCTGCATTTTTCTATGTTAAAATTGTAATTTCTTCTGCATTTTTCTATGTTAAAATTGTAATTTCTTCTGCCTTTCTTCATGTTCAAATTGTAATTTCTTCTGCATTTTTCTATGTTAAAATTGTAATTTCTTCTGCATTTTTCTATGTTAAAATTGTAATTTCTTCTGCATTTTTCTATGTTAAAATTGTAATTTCTTCTGCATTTTTCTATGTTAAAATTGTAATTTCTTCTGCCTTTCTTCATGTTCAAATTGTAATTTCTTCTGCATTTTTCTATGTTAAAATTGTAATTTCTTCTGCCTTTCTTCATGTTCAAATTGTAATTTCTTCTGCATTTTTCTATGTTAAAATTGTAATTTCTTCTGCATTTTTCTATGTTAAAATTGTAATTTCTTCTGCCTTTCTTCATGTTCAAATTGTAATTTCTTCTGCATTTTTCATGTTAAAATTGTAATTTCTTCTGCATTTTTCTATGTTAAAATTGTAATTTCTTCTGCATTTTTCTATGTTAAAATTGTAATTTCTTCTGCCTTTCTTCATGTTCAAATTGTAATTTCTTCTGCATTTTTCTATGTTAAAATTGTAATTTCTTCTGCCTTTCTTCATGTTCAAATTGTAATTTCTTCTGCATTTTTCTATGTTAAAATTGTAATTTCTTCTGCATTTTTCTATGTTAAAATTGTAATTTCTTCTGCATTTTTCTATGTTAAAATTGTAATTTCTTCTGCCTTTCTTCATGTTCAAATTGTAATTTCTTCTGCATTTTTCTATGTTAAAATTGTAATTTCTTCTGCCTTTCTTCATGTTCAAATTGTAATTTCTTCTGCATTTTTCTATGTTAAAATTGTAATTTCTTCTGCATTTTTCTATGTTAAAATTGTAATTTCTTCTGCATTTTTCTATGTTAAAATTGTAATTTCTTCTGCCTTTCTTCATGTTCAAATTGTAATTTCTTCTGCATTTTTCTATGTTAAAATTGTAATTTCTTCTGCATTTTTCTATGTTAAAATTGTAATTTCTTCTGCATTTTTCTATGTTAAAATTGTAATTTCTTCTGCCTTTCTTCATGTTCAAATTGTAATTTCTTCTGCATTTTTCTATGTTAAAATTGTAATTTCTTCTGCCTTTCTTCATGTTCAAATTGTAATTTCTTCTGCATTTTTCTATGTTAAAATTGTAATTTCTTCTGCATTTTTCTATGTTAAAATTGTAATTTCTTCTGCATTTTTCTATGTTAAAATTGTAATTTCTTCTGCCTTTCTTCATGTTAAAATTGTAATTTCTTCTGCATTTTTCTATGGTAAAATTGTAATTTCATCTGTCTTTCTTCATGTTCAAATTGTAATTTCTTCTGCCTTTCTTCATGTTAAAATTGTAATTTCTTCTGCATTTTTCTATGTTAAAATTGTAATTTCTTCTGCCTTTCTTCATGTTAAAATTGTAATTTCTTCTGCATTTTTCTATGTTAAAATTGTAATTTCTTCTGCATTTTTCTATGTTAAAATTGTAATTTCTTCTGCATTTTTCTATGTTAAAATTGTAATTTCTTCTGCCTTTCTTCATGTTCAAATTGTAATTTCTTCTGCATTTTTCTATGTTAAAATTGTAATTTCTTCTGCATTTTTCTATGTTAAAATTGTAATTTCTTCTGCATTTTTCTATGTTAAAATTGTAATTTCTTCTGCCTTTCTTCATGTTCAAATTGTAATTTCTTCTGCATTTTTCTATGTTAAAATTGTAATTTCTTCTGCCTTTCTTCATGTTCAAATTGTAATTTCTTCTGCATTTTTCTATGTTAAAATTGTAATTTCTTCTGCATTTTTCTATGTTAAAATTGTAATTTCTTCTGCATTTTTCTATGTTAAAATTGTAATTTCTTCTGCCTTTCTTCATGTTCAAATTGTAATTTCTTCTGCATTTTTCTATGTTAAAATTGTAATTTCTTCTGCCTTTCTTCATGTTCAAATTGTAATTTCTTCTGCATTTTTCTATGTTAAAATTGTAATTTCTTCTGCATTTTTCTATGTTAAAATTGTAATTTCTTCTGCCTTTCTTCATGTTCAAATTGTAATTTCTTCTGCATTTTTCATGTTAAAATTGTAATTTCTTCTGCATTTTTCTATGTTAAAATTGTAATTTCTTCTGCCTTTCTTCATGTTCAAATTGTAATTTCTTCTGCATTTTTCATGTTAAATTGTAATTTCTTCTGCATTTTTCTATGTTAAAATTGTAATTTCTTCTGCCTTTCTTCATGTTCAAATTGTAATTTCTTCTGCATTTTTCTATGTTAAAATTGTAATTTCTTCTGCATTTTTCTATGTTAAAATTGTAATTTCTTCTGCCTTTCTTCATGTTCAAATTGTAATTTCTTCTGCATTTTTCTATGTTAAAATTGTAATTTCTTCTGCCTTTCTTCATGTTCAAATTGTAATTTCTTCTGCATTTTTCTATGTTAAAATTGTAATTTCTTCTGCATTTTTCTATGTTAAAATTGTAATTTCTTCTGCATTTTTCTATGTTAAAATTGTAATTTCTTCTGCCTTTCTTCATGTTCAAATTGTAATTTCTTCTGCATTTTTCTATGTTAAAATTGTAATTTCTTCTGCCTTTCTTCATGTTCAAATTGTAATTTCTTCTGCATTTTTCTATGTTAAAATTGTAATTTCTTCTGCATTTTTCTATGTTAAAATTGTAATTTCTTCTGCATTTTTCTATGTTAAAATTGTAATTTCTTCTGCCTTTCTTCATGTTCAAATTGTAATTTCTTCTGCATTTTTCTATGTTAAAATTGTAATTTCTTCTGCCTTTCTTCATGTTCAAATTGTAATTTCTTCTGCATTTTTCTATGTTAAAATTGTAATTTCTTCTGCATTTTTCTATGTTAAAATTGTAATTTCTTCTGCATTTTTCTATGTTAAAATTGTAATTTCTTCTGCATTTTTCTATGTTAAAATTGTAATTTCTTCTGCCTTTCTTCATGTTCAAATTGTAATTTCTTCTGCATTTTTCTATGTTAAAATTGTAATTTCTTCTGCCTTTCTTCATGTTAAAATTGTAATTTCTTCTGCATTTTTCTATGTTAAAATTGTAATTTCTTCTGCCTTTCTTCATGTTCAAATTGTAATTTCTTCTGCATTTTTCTATGTTAAAATTGTAATTTCTTCTGCATTTTTCTATGTTAAAATTGTAATTTCTTCTGCCTTTCTTCATGTTCAAATTGTAATTTCTTCTGCATTTTTCTATGTTAAAATTGTAATTTCTTCTGCATTTTTCTATGTTAAAATTGTAATTTCTTCTGCCTTTCTTCATGTTCAAATTGTAATTTCTTCTGCATTTTTCATGTTAAAATTGTAATTTCTTCTGCATTTTTCTATGTTAAAATTGTAATTTCTTCTGCCTTTCTTCATGTTTAAATTGTAATTTCTTCTGCATTTTTCTATGTTAAAATTGTAATTTCTTCTGCCTTTCTTCATGTTCAAATTGTAATTTCTTCTGCATTTTTCTATGTTAAAATTGTAATTTCTTCTGCATTTTTCTATGTTAAAATTGTAATTTCTTCTGCCTTTCTTCATGTTAAAATTGTAATTTCTTCTGCCTTTCTTCATGTTAAAATTGTAATTTCTTCTGCATTTTTCTATGTTAAAATTGTAATTTCTTCTGCCTTTCTTCATGTTCAAATTGTAATTTCTTCTGCATTTTTCTATGTTAAAATTGTAATTTCTTCTGCATTTTTCTATGTTAAAATTGTAATTTCTTCTGCCTTTCTTCATGTTCAAATTGTAATTTCTTCTGCATTTTTCTATGTTAAAATTGTAATTTCTTCTGCATTTTTCTATGTTAAAATTGTAATTTCTTCTGCATTTTTCTATGTTAAAATTGTAATTTCTTCTGCCTTTCTTCATGTTCAAATTGTAATTTCTTCTGCCTTTCTTCATGTTCAAATTGTAATTTCTTCTGCATTTTTCTATGTTAAAATTGTAATTTCTTCTGCATTTTTCTATGTTAAAATTGTAATTTCTTCTGCCTTTCTTCATGTTCAAATTGTAATTTCTTCTGCATTTTTCATGTTAAAATTGTAATTTCTTCTGCATTTTTCTATGTTAAAATTGTAATTTCTTCTGCCTTTCTTCATGTTTAAATTGTAATTTCTTCTGCATTTTTCTATGTTAAAATTGTAATTTCTTCTGCCTTTCTTCATGTTCAAATTGTAATTTCTTCTGCATTTTTCTATGTTAAAATTGTAATTTCTTCTGCATTTTTCTATGTTAAAATTGTAATTTCTTCTGCCTTTCTTCATGTTAAAATTGTAATTTCTTCTGCCTTTCTTCATGTTAAAATTGTAATTTCTTCTGCATTTTTCTATGTTAAAATTGTAATTTCTTCTGCCTTTCTTCATGTTCAAATTGTAATTTCTTCTGCATTTTTCTATGTTAAAATTGTAATTTCTTCTGCATTTTTCTATGTTAAAATTGTAATTTCTTCTGCCTTTCTTCATGTTCAAATTGTAATTTCTTCTGCATTTTTCTATGTTAAAATTGTAATTTCTTCTGCATTTTTCTATGTTAAAATTGTAATTTCTTCTGCATTTTTCTATGTTAAAATTGTAATTTCTTCTGCCTTTCTTCATGTTCAAATTGTAATTTCTTCTGCCTTTCTTCATGTTCAAATTGTAATTTCTTCTGCATTTTTCTATGTTAAAATTGTAATTTCTTCTGCCTTTCTTCATGTTCAAATTGTAATTTCTTCTGCATTTTTCTATGTTAAAATTGTAATTTCTTCTGCCTTTCTTCATGTTAAAATTGTAATTTCTTCTGCCTTTCTTCATGTTCAAATTGTAATTTCTTCTGCATTTTTCTATGTTAAAATTGTAATTTCTTCTGCCTTTCTTCATGTTCAAATTGTAATTTCTTCTGCATTTTTCTATGTTAAAATTGTAATTTCTTCTGCATTTTTCTATGTTAAAATTGTAATTTCTTCTGCATTTTTCTATGTTAAAATTGTAATTTCTTCTGCCTTTCTTCATGTTCAAATTGTAATTTCTTCTGCATTTTTCTATGTTAAAATTGTAATTTCTTCTGCATTTTTCTATGTTAAAATTGTAATTTCTTCTGCATTTTTCTATGTTAAAATTGTAATTTCTTCTGCCTTTCTTCATGTTCAAATTGTAATTTCTTCTGCATTTTTCTATGTTAAAATTGTAATTTCTTCTGCATTTTTCTATGTTAAAATTGTAATTTCTTCTGCATTTTTCTATGTTAAAATTGTAATTTCTTCTGCCTTTCTTCATGTTCAAATTGTAATTTCTTCTGCCTTTCTTCATGTTCAAATTGTAATTTCTTCTGCATTTTTCTATGTTAAAATTGTAATTTCTTCTGCCTTTCTTCATGTTCAAATTGTAATTTCTTCTGCATTTTTCTATGTTAAAATTGTAATTTCTTCTGCCTTTCTTCATGTTCAAATTGTAATTTCTTCTGCCTTTCTTCATGTTCAAATTGTAATTTCTTCTGCATTTTTCTATGTTAAAATTGTAATTTCTTCTGAATTTTCTATGTTCAAATTGTAATTTCTTCTGCATTTTTCTATGTTAAAATTGTAATTTCTTCTGCATTTTTCTATGTTAAAATTGTAATTTCTTCTGCATTTTTCTATGTTAAAATTGTAATTTCTTCTGCCTTTCTTCATGTTCAAATTGTAATTTCTTCTGCCTTTCTTCATGTTCAAATTGTAATTTCTTCTGCATTTTTCTATGTTAAAATTGTAATTTCTTCTGCCTTTCTTCATGTTCAAATTGTAATTTCTTCTGCATTTTTCTATGTTAAAATTGTAATTTCTTCTGCCTTTCTTCATGTTCAAATTGTAATTTCTTCTGCATTTTTCTATGTTAAAATTGTAATTTCTTCTGCATTTTTCTATGTTAAAATTGTAATTTCTTCTGCATTTTTCTATGTTAAAATTGTAATTTCTTCTGCCTTTCTTCATGTTCAAATTGTAATTTCTTCTGCCTTTCTTCATGTTCAAATTGTAATTTCTTCTGCATTTTTCTATGTTAAAATTGTAATTTCTTCTGCCTTTCTTCATGTTCAAATTGTAATTTCTTCTGCATTTTTCTATGTTAAAATTGTAATTTCTTCTGCCTTTCTTCATGTTAAAATTGTAATTTCTTCTGCCTTTCTTCATGTTAAAATTGTAATTTCTTCTGCATTTTTCTATGTTAAAATTGTAATTTCTTCTGAATTTTCTATGTTCAAATTGTAATTTCTTCTGCATTTTTCTATGTTAAAATTGTAATTTCTTCTGCCTTTCTTCATGTTCAAATTGTAATTTCTTCTGCATTTTTCTATGTTAAAATTGTAATTTCTTCTGCATTTTTCTATGTTAAAATTGTAATTTCTTCTGCATTTTCTATGTTCAAATTGTAATTTCTTCTGCCTTTCTTCATGTTAAAATTGTAATTTCTTCTGCATTTTTCTATGTTAAAATTGTAATTTCTTCTGCATTTTTCTATGTTAAAATTGTAATTTCTTCTGCCTTTCTTCATGTTAAAATTGTAATTTCTTCTGCATTTTCTATGTTAAAATTGTAATTTCTTCTGCCTTTCTTCATGTTAAAATTGTAATTTCTTCTGCATTTTCTATGTTCAAATTGTAATTTCTTCTGCATTTTTCTATGTTAAAATTGTAATTTCTTCTGCCTTTCTTCATGTTCAAATTGTAATTTCTTCTGCATTTTTCTATGTTCAAATTGTAATTTCTTCTGCCTTTCTTCATGTTCAAATTGAAATTTCTTCTGCATTTTTCTATGTTAAAATTGTAATTTCTTCTGCCTTTCTTCATGTTCAAATTGTAATTTCTTCTGCATTTTTCTATGTTAAAATTGTAATTTCTTCTGCCTTTCTTCATGTTCAAATTGTAATTTCTTCTGCATTTTTCTATGTTAAAATTGTAATTTCTTCTGCATTTTTCTATGTTAAAATTGTAATTTCTTCTGCATTTTTCTATGTTAAAATTGTAATTTCTTCTGCATTTTCTATGTTCAAATTGTAATTTCTTCTGCATTTTTCTATGTTAAAATTGTAATTTCTTCTGCATTTTTCTATGTTAAAATTGTAATTTCTTCTGCCTTTCTTCATGTTAAAATTGTAATTTCTTCTGCATTTTTCTATGTTCAAATTGTAATTTCTTCTGCCTTTCTTCATGTTAAAATTGTAATTTCTTCTGCATTTTTCTATGTTCAAATTGTAATTTCTTCTGCATTTTTCTATGTTAAAATTGTAATTTCTTCTGCATTTTTCTATGTTAAAATTGTAATTTCTTCTGCATTTTTCTATGTTCAAATTGTAATTTCTTCTGCATTTTTCTATGTTAAAATTGTAATTTCTTCTGCCTTTCTTCATGTTCAAATTGTAATTTCTTCTGCCTTTCTTCATGTTCAAATTGTAATTTCTTCTGCATTTTTCTATGTTAAAATTGTAATTTCTTCTGCATTTTTCTATGTTAAAATTGTAATTTCTTCTGCATTTTTCTATGTTAAAATTGTAATTTCTTCTGCATTTTTCTATGTTAAAATTGTAATTTCTTCTGCCTTTCTTCATGTTCAAATTGTAATTTCTTCTGCATTTTTCTATGTTAAAATTGTAATTTCTTCTGCCTTTCTTCATGTTCAAATTGTAATTTCTTCTGCATTTTTCTATGTTCAAATTGTAATTTCTTCTGCCTTTCTTCATGTTCAAATTGTAATTTCTTCTGCATTTTTCTATGTTAAAATTGTAATTTCTTCTGCCTTTCTTCATGTTCAAATTGTAATTTCTTCTGCATTTTTCTATGTTCAAATTGTAATTTCTTCTGCCTTTCTTCATGTTCAAATTGAAATTTCTTCTGCATTTTTCTATGTTAAAATTGTAATTTCTTCTGCCTTTCTTCATGTTCAAATTGTAATTTCTTCTGCATTTTTCTATGTTAAAATTGTAATTTCTTCTGCCTTTCTTCATGTTCAAATTGTAATTTCTTCTGCATTTTTCTATGTTAAAATTGTAATTTCTTCTGCATTTTTCTATGTTAAAATTGTAATTTCTTCTGCATTTTCTATGTTCAAATTGTAATTTCTTCTGCATTTTTCTATGTTAAAATTGTAATTTCTTCTGCCTTTCTTCATGTTCAAATTGTAATTTCTTCTGCCTTTCTTCATGTTCAAATTGTAATTTCTTCTGCATTTTTCTATGTTAAAATTGTAATTTCTTCTGCATTTTTCTATGTTAAAATTGTAATTTCTTCTGCATTTTTCTATGTTAAAATTGTAATTTCTTCTGCATTTTTCTATGTTAAAATTGTAATTTCTTCTGCATTTTTCTATGTTAAAATTGTAATTTCTTCTGCATTTTCTATGTTCAAATTGTAATTTCTTCTGCATTTTTCTATGTTAAAATTGTAATTTCTTCTGCCTTTCTTCATGTTAAAATTGTAATTTCTTCTGCCTTTCTTCATGTTCAAATTGTAATTTCTTCTGCCTTTCTTCATGTTCAAATTGTAATTTCTTCTGCATTTTTCTATGTTAAAATTGTAATTTCTTCTGCATTTTTCTATGTTAAAATTGTAATTTCTTCTGCATTTTTCTATGTTAAAATTGTAATTTCTTCTGCATTTTTCTATGTTAAAATTGTAATTTCTTCTGCCTTTCTTCATGTTCAAATTGTAATTTCTTCTGCATTTTTCTATGTTAAAATTGTAATTTCTTCTGCCTTTCTTCATGTTCAAATTGTAATTTCTTCTGCATTTTTCTATGTTAAAATTGTAATTTCTTCTGCCTTTCTTCATGTTAAAATTGTAATTTCTTCTGCATTTTTCTATGTTAAAATTGTAATTTCTTCTGCATTTTTCTATGTTAAAATTGTAATTTCTTCTGCATTTTTCTATGTTAAAATTGTAATTTCTTCTGCATTTTTCTATGTTAAAATTGTAATTTCTTCTGCCTTTCTTCATGTTCAAATTGTAATTTCTTCTGCCTTTCTTCATGTTCAAATTGTAATTTCTTCTGCCTTTCTTCATGTTAAAATTGTAATTTCTTCTGCCTTTCTTCATGTTAAAATTGTAATTTCTTCTGCCTTTCTTCATGTTCAAATTGTAATTTCTTCTGCATTTTTCTATGTTAAAATTGTAATTTCTTCTGCATTTTTCTATGTTAAAATTGTAATTTCTTCTGCATTTTTCTATGTTAAAATTGTAATTTCTTCTGCATTTTTCTATGTTAAAATTGTAATTTCTTCTGCCTTTCTTCATGTTCAAATTGTAATTTCTTCTGCCTTTCTTCATGTTCAAATTGTAATTTCTTCTGCATTTTTCTATGTTAAAATTGTAATTTCTTCTGCATTTTTCTATGTTAAAATTGTAATTTCTTCTGCATTTTTCTATGTTAAAATTGTAATTTCTTCTGCATTTTTCTATGTTAAAATTGTAATTTCTTCTGCATTTTTCTATGTTAAAATTGTAATTTCTTCTGCATTTTCTATGTTCAAATTGTAATTTCTTCTGCATTTTTCTATGTTAAAATTGTAATTTCTTCTGCCTTTCTTCATGTTAAAATTGTAATTTCTTCTGCCTTTCTTCATGTTCAAATTGTAATTTCTTCTGCCTTTCTTCATGGTCAAATTGTAATTTCTTCTGCATTTTTCTATGTTAAAATTGTAATTTCTTCTGCATTTTTCTATGTTAAAATTGTAATTTCTTCTGCATTTTTCTATGTTAAAATTGTAATTTCTTCTGCATTTTTCTATGTTAAAATTGTAATTTCTTCTGCCTTTCTTCATGTTCAAATTGTAATTTCTTCTGCCTTTCTTCATGTTCAAATTGTAATTTCTTCTGCATTTTTCTATGTTAAAATTGTAATTTCTTCTGCATTTTTCTATGTTAAAATTGTAATTTCTTCTGCATTTTTCTATGTTAAAATTGTAATTTCTTCTGCATTTTACTATGTTAAAATTGTAATTTCTTCTGCCTTTCTTCATGTTCAAATTGTAATTTCTTCTGCATTTTTCTATGTTAAAATTGTAATTTCTTCTGCATTTTTCTATGTTAAAATTGTAATTTCTTCTGCCTTTCTTCATGTTCAAATTGTAATTTCTTCTGCCTTTCTTCATGTTCAAATTGTAATTTCTTCTGCATTTTTCTATGTTAAAATTGTAATTTCTTCTGCATTTTTCTATGTTAAAATTGTAATTTCTTCTGCCTTTCTTCATGTTCAAATTGTAATTTCTTCTGCATTTTTCTATGTTAAAATGTAATTTCTTCTGCCTTTCTTCATGTTCAAATTGTAATTTCTTCTGCATTTTTCTATGTTAAAATTGTAATTTCTTCTGCATTTTTCTATGTTAAAATTGTAATTTCTTCTGCATTTTTCTATGTTAAAATTGTAATTTCTTCTGCATTTTTCTATGTTCAAATTGTAATTTCTTCTGCATTTTTCTATGTTAAAATTGTAATTTCTTCTGCCTTTCTTCATGTTCAAATTGTAATTTCTTCTGCCTTTCTTCATGTTCAAATTGTAATTTCTTCTGCATTTTTCTATGTTAAAATTGTAATTTCTTCTGCATTTTTCTATGTTAAAATTGTAATTTCTTCTGCATTTTTCTATGTTAAAATTGTAATTTCTTCTGCATTTTTCTATGTTAAAATTGTAATTTCTTCTGCCTTTCTTCATGTTCAAATTGTAATTTCTTCTGCATTTTTCTATGTTAAAATTGTAATTTCTTCTGCCTTTCTTCATGTTCAAATTGTAATTTCTTCTGCATTTTTCTATGTTAAAATTGTAATTTCTTCTGCCTTTCTTCATGTTCAAATTGTAATTTCTTCTGCATTTTTCTATGTTCAAATTGTAATTTCTTCTGTCTTTCTTCATGTTCAAATTGTAATTTCTTCTGCATTTTTCTATGTTAAAATTGTAATTTCTTCTGCCTTTCTTCATGTTAAAATTGTAATTTCTTCTGCATTTTTCTATGTTAAAATTGTAATTTCTTCTGCCTTTCTTCATGTTCAAATTGTAATTTCTTCTGCATTTTTCTATGTTAAAATTGTAATTTCTTCTGCATTTTTCTATGTTAAAATTGTAATTTCTTCTGCATTTTTCTATGTTAAAATTGTAATTTCTTCTGCATTTTTCTATGTTAAAATTGTAATTTCTTCTGCCTTTCTTCATGTTCAAATTGTAATTTCTTCTGCATTTTTCTATGTTAAAATTGTAATTTCTTCTGCCTTTCTTCATGTTCAAATTGTAATTTCTTCTGCATTTTTCTATGTTAAAATTGTAATTTCTTCTGCCTTTCTTCATGTTCAAATTGTAATTTCTTCTGCATTTTTCTATGTTAAAATTGTAATTTCTTCTGTCTTTCTTCATGTTCAAATTGTAATTTCTTCTGCATTTTTCTATGTTAAAATTGTAATTTCTTCTGCCTTTCTTCATGTTAAAATTGTAATTTCTTCTGCATTTTTCTATGTTAAAATTGTAATTTCTTCTGCCTTTCTTCATGTTCAAATTGTAATTTCTTCTGCATTTTTCTATGTTAAAATTGTAATTTCTTCTGCATTTTTCTATGTTAAAATTGTAATTTCTTCTGCATTTTTCTATGTTAAAATTGTAATTTCTTCTGCCTTTCTTCATGTTCAAATTGTAATTTCTTCTGCCTTTCTTCATGTTCAAATTGTAATTTCTTCTGCATTTTTCTATGTTAAAATTGTAATTTCTTCTGCATTTTTCTATGTTAAAATTGTAATTTCTTCTGCATTTTTCTATGTTAAAATTGTAATTTCTTCTGCATTTTACTATGTTAAAATTGTAATTTCTTTTGCCTTTCTTCATGTTCAAATTGTAATTTCTTCTGCATTTTTCTATGTTAAAATTGTAATTTCTTCTGCATTTTTCTATGTTAAAATTGTAATTTCTTCTGCCTTTCTTCATGTTCAAATTGTAATTTCTTCTGCCTTTCTTCATGTTCAAATTGTAATTTCTTCTGCATTTTTCTATGTTAAAATTGTAATTTCTTCTGCATTTTTCTATGTTAAAATTGTAATTTCTTCTGCATTTTTCTATGTTAAAATTGTAATTTCTTCTGCCTTTCTTCATGTTCAAATTGTAATTTCTTCTGCCTTTCTTCATGTTCAAATTGTAATTTCTTCTGCATTTTTCTATGTTAAAATTGTAATTTCTTCTGCATTTTTCTATGTTAAAATTGTAATTTCTTCTGCCTTTCTTCATGTTAAAATTGTAATTTCTTCTGCCTTTCTTCATGTTCAAATTGTAATTTCTTCTGCATTTTTCTATGTTAAAATTGTAATTTCTTCTGCATTTTTCTATGTTAAAATTGTAATTTCTTCTGCATTTTTCTATGTTAAAATTGTAATTTCTTCTGCCTTTCTTCATGTTCAAATTGTAATTTCTTCTGCATTTTTCTATGTTAAAATTGTAATTTCTTCTGCATTTTTCTATGTTAAAATTGTAATTTCTTCTGCATTTTTCTATGTTAAAATTGTAATTTCTTCTGCCTTTCTTCATGTTCAAATTGTAATTTCTTCTGCCTTTCTTCATGTTCAAATTGTAATTTCTTCTGCATTTTTCTATGTTAAAATTGTAATTTCTTCTGCATTTTTCTATGTTAAAATTGTAATTTCTTCTGCTTTTCTTCATGTTCAAATTGTAATTTCTTCTGCATTTTTCTATGTTAAAATTGTAATTTCTTCTGCATTTTTCTATGTTAAAATTGTAATTTCTTCTGCATTTTTCTATGTTAAAATTGTAATTTCTTCTGCCTTTCTTCATGTTCAAATTGTAATTTCTTCTGCATTTTTCTATGTTAAAATTGTAATTTCTTCTGCATTTTTCTATGTTAAAATTGTAATTTCTTCTGCATTTTTCTATGTTAAAATTGTAATTTCTTCTGCATTTTTCTATGTTAAAATTGTAATTTCTTCTGCCTTTCTTCATGTTCAAATTGTAATTTCTTCTGCATTTTTCTATGTTAAAATTGTAATTTCTTCTGCATTTTTCTATGTTAAAATTGTAATTTCTTCTGCATTTTTCTATGTTAAAATTGTAATTTCTTCTGCATTTTTCTATGTTAAAATTGTAATTTCTTCTGCCTTTCTTCATGTTCAAATTGTAATTTCTTCTGCCTTTCTTCATGTTAAAATTGTAATTTCTTCTGCATTTTACTATGTTAAAATTGTAATTTCTTCTGCCTTTCTTCATGTTCAAATTGTAATTTCTTCTGCATTTTTCTATGTTAAAATTGTAATTTCTTCTGCATTTTTCTATGTTAAAATTGTAATTTCTTCTGCATTTTTCTATGTTAAAATTGTAATTTCTTCTGCCTTTCTTCATGTTCAAATTGTAATTTCTTCTGCCTTTCTTCATGTTCAAATTGTAATTTCTTCTGCATTTTTCTATGTTAAAATTGTAATTTCTTCTGCATTTTTCTATGTTAAAATTGTAATTTCTTCTGCTTTTCTTCATGTTCAAATTGTAATTTCTTCTGCATTTTTCTATGTTAAAATTGTAATTTCTTCTGCATTTTTCTATGTTAAAATTGTAATTTCTTCTGCATTTTTCTATGTTAAAATTGTAATTTCTTCTGCCTTTCTTCATGTTCAAATTGTAATTTCTTCTGCATTTTTCTATGTTAAAATTGTAATTTCTTCTGCATTTTTCTATGTTAAAATTGTAATTTCTTCTGCATTTTTCTATGTTAAAATTGTAATTTCTTCTGCATTTTTCTATGTTAAAATTGTAATTTCTTCTGCCTTTCTTCATGTTCAAATTGTAATTTCTTCTGCATTTTTCTATGTTAAAATTGTAATTTCTTCTGCATTTTTCTATGTTAAAATTGTAATTTCTTCTGCATTTTTCTATGTTAAAATTGTAATTTCTTCTGCATTTTTCTATGTTAAAATTGTAATTTCTTCTGCCTTTCTTCATGTTCAAATTGTAATTTCCTCTGCATTTTACTATGTTAAAATTGTAATTTCTTCTGCCTTTCTTCATGTTCAAATTGTAATTTCTTCTGCATTTTTCTATGTTAAAATTGTAATTTCTTCTGCATTTTTCTATGTTAAAATTGTAATTTCTTCTGCATTTTTCTATGTTAAAATTGTAATTTCTTCTGCCTTTCTTCATGTTCAAATTGTAATTTCTTCTGCCTTTCTTCATGTTCAAATTGTAATTTCTTCTGCATTTTTCTATGTTAAAATTGTAATTTCTTCTGCATTTTTCTATGTTAAAATTGTAATTTCTTCTGCCTTTCTTCATGTTCAAATTGTAATTTCTTCTGCATTTTTCTATGTTAAAATTGTAATTTCTTCTGCATTTTTCTATGTTAAAATTGTAATTTCTTCTGCATTTTTCTATGTTAAAATTGTAATTTCTTCTGCCTTTCTTCATGTTCAAATTGTAATTTCTTCTGCATTTTTCTATGTTAAAATTGTAATTTCTTCTGCATTTTTCTATGTTAAAATTGTAATTTCTTCTGCATTTTTCTATGTTAAAATTGTAATTTCTTCTGCCTTTCTTCATGTTCAAATTGTAATTTCTTCTGCATTTTTCTATGTTAAAATTGTAATTTCTTCTGCATTTTTCTATGTTAAAATTGTAATTTCTTCTGCATTTTTCTATGTTAAAATTGTAATTTCTTCTGCCTTTCTTCATGTTCAAATTGTAATTTCTTCTGCATTTTTCTATGTTAAAATTGTAATTTCTTCTGCATTTTTCTATGTTAAAATTGTAATTTCTTCTGCATTTTTCTATGTTAAAATTGTAATTTCTTCTGCATTTTTCTATGTTCAAATTGTAATTTCTTCTGCCTTTCTTCATGTTCAAATTGTAATTTCTTCTGCATTTTTCTATGTTAAAATTGTAATTTCTTCTGCCTTTCTTCATGTTAAAATTGTAATTTCTTCTGCCTTTCTTCATGTTCAAATTGTAATTTCTTCTGCCTTTCTTCATGTTCAAATTGTAATTTCTTCTGCATTTTTCTATGTTAAAATTGTAATTTCTTCTGCCTTTCTTCATGTTCAAATTGTAATTTCTTCTGCATTTTTCTATGTTAAAATTGTAATTTCTTCTGCCTTTCTTCATGTTCAAATTGTAATTTCTTCTGCCTTTCTTCATGTTCAAATTGTAATTTCTTCTGCCTTTCTTCATGTTCAAATTGTAATTTCTTCTGCATTTTTCTATGTTAAAATTGTAATTTCTTCTGCCTTTCTTCATGTTCAAATTGTAATTTCTTCTGCATTTTTCTATGTTAAAATTGTAATTTCTTCTGCATTTTTCTATGTTAAAATTGTAATTTCTTCTGCATTTTTCTATGTTAAAATTGTAATTTCTTCTGCCTTTCTTCATGTTCAAATTGTAATTTCTTCTGCCTTTCTTCATGTTCAAATTGTAATTTCTTCTGCATTTTTCTATGTTAAAATTGTAATTTCTTCTGCATTTTTCTATGTTAAAATTGTAATTTCTTCTGCATTTTTCTATGTTAAAATTGTAATTTCTTCTGCATTTTACTATGTTAAAATTCTAATTTCTTCTGCCTTTCTTCATGTTCAAATTGTAATTTCTTCTGCATTTTTCTATGTTAAAATTGTAATTTCTTCTGCATTTTTCTATGTTCAAATTGTAATTTCTTCTGCCTTTCTTCATGTTCAAATTGTAATTTCTTCTGCATTTTTCTATGTTAAAATTGTAATTTCTTCTGCATTTTTCTATGTTAAAATTGTAATTTCTTCTGCATTTTTCTATGTTAAAATTGTAATTTCTTCTGCATTTTTCTATGTTAAAATTGTAATTTCTTCTGCATTTTTCTATGTTAAAATTGTAATTTCTTCTGCATTTTTCTATGTTAAAATTGTAATTTCTTCTGCATTTTTCTATGTTAAAATTGTAATTTCTTCTGCATTTTTCTATGTTCAAATTGTAATTTCTTCTGCATTTTTCTATGTTAAAATTGTAATTTCTTCTGCCTTTCTTCATGTTCAAATTGTAATTTCTTCTGCCTTTCTTCATGTTCAAATTGTAATTTCTTCTGCATTTTTCTATGTTAAAATTGTAATTTCTTCTGCATTTTTCTATGTTAAAATTGTAATTTCTTCTGCATTTTTCTATGTTAAAATTGTAATTTCTTCTGCATTTTTCTATGTTAAAATTGTAATTTCTTCTGCCTTTCTTCATGTTCAAATTGTAATTTCTTCTGCATTTTTCTATGTTAAAATTGTAATTTCTTCTGCCTTTCTTCATGTTCAAATTGTAATTTCTTCTGCATTTTTCTATGTTAAAATTGTAATTTCTTCTGCCTTTCTTCATGTTAAAATTGTAATTTCTTCTGCATTTTTCTATGTTAAAATTGTAATTTCTTCTGCATTTTTCTATGTTAAAATTGTAATTTCTTCTGCATTTTTCTATGTTAAAATTGTAATTTCTTCTGCATTTTTCTATGTTAAAATTGTAATTTCTTCTGCCTTTCTTCATGTTCAAATTGTAATTTCTTCTGCCTTTCTTCATGTTCAAATTGTAATTTCTTCTGCATTTTTCTATGTTAAAATTGTAATTTCTTCTGCATTTTTCTATGTTAAAATTGTAATTTCTTCTGCATTTTTCTATGTTAAAATTGTAATTTCTTCTGCATTTTACTATGTTAAAATTGTAATTTCTTCTGCCTTTCTTCATGTTCAAATTGTAATTTCTTCTGCATTTTTTCTATGTTAAAATTGTAATTTCTTCTGCATTTTTCTATGTTAAAATTGTAATTTATTCTGCATTTTTCTATGTTAAAATTGTAATTTCTTCTGCCTTTCTTCATGTTCAAATTGTAATTTCTTCTGCATTTTTCTATGTTAAAATTGTAATTTCTTCTGCCTTTCTTCATGTTCAAATTGTAATTTCTTCTGCCTTTCTTCATGTTCAAATTGTAATTTCTTCTGCCTTTCTTCATGTTCAAATTGTAATTTCTTCTGCATTTTTCTATGTTCAAATTGTAATTTCTTCTGCCTTTCTTCATGTTCAAATTGTAATTTCTTCTGCATTTTTCTATGTTAAAATTGTAATTTCTTCTGCATTTTTCTATGTTAAAATTGTAATTTCTTCTGCATTTTTCTATGTTAAAATTGTAATTTCTTCTGCCTTTTCTTCATGTTCAAATTGTAATTTCTTCTGCCTTTCTTCATGTTCAAATTGTAATTTCTTCTGCATTTTTCTATGTTAAAATTGTAATTTCTTCTGCATTTTTCTATGTTAAAATTGTAATTTCTTCTGCCTTTCTTCATGTTCAAATTGTAATTTCTTCTGCATTTTTTCTATGTTAAAATTGTAATTTCTTCTGCATTTTTCTATGTTAAAATTGTAATTTCTTCTGCATTTTTCTATGTTAAAATTGTAATTTCTTCTGCCTTTCTTCATGTTCAAATTGTAATTTCTTCTGCATTTTTCTATGTTAAAATTGTAATTTCTTCTGCATTTTTCTATGTTAAAATTGTAATTTCTTCTGCATTTTTCTATGTTCAAATTGTAATTTCTTCTGCCTTTCTTCATGTTCAAATTGTAATTTCTTCTGCATTTTTCTATGTTAAAATTGTAATTTCTTCTGCCTTTCTTCATGTTCAAATTGTAATTTCTTCTGCCTTTCTTCATGTTCAAATTGTAATTTCTTCTGCATTTTTCTATGTTAAAATTGTAATTTCTTCTGCATTTTTCTATGTTAAAATTGTAATTTCTTCTGCCTTTCTTCATGTTCAAATTGTAATTTCTTCTGCATTTTTCTATGTTAAAATTGTAATTTCTTCTGCATTTTTCTATGTTAAAATTGTAATTTCTTCTGCATTTTTCTATGTTAAAATTGTAATTTCTTCTGCATTTTTCTATGTTCAAATTGTAATTTCTTCTGCCTTTCTTCATGTTCAAATTGTAATTTCTTCTGCATTTTTCTATGTTAAAATTGTAATTTCTTCTGCATTTTTCTATGTTAAAATTGTAATTTCTTCTGCCTTTCTTCATGTTAAAATTGTAATTTCTTCTGCATTTTTCTATGTTAAAATTGTAATTTCTTCTGCATTTTCTATGTTAAAATTGTAATTTCTTCTGCATTTTTCTATGTTAAAATTGTAATTTCTTCTGCCTTTCTTCATGTTAAAATTGTAATTTCTTCTGCATTTCTTCATGTTCAAATTGTAATTTCTTCTGCATTTTTCTATGTTAAAAATTGTAATTTCTTCTGCCTTTCTTCATGTTAAAATTGTAATTTCTTCTGCCTTTCTTCATGTTCAAATTGTAATTTCTTCTGCATTTTTCTATGTTAAAATTGTAATTTCTTCTGCATTTTTCTATGTTAAAATTGTAATTTCTTCTGCATTTTTCTATGTTAAAATTGTAATTTCTTCTGCATTTTTCTATGTTAAAATTGTAATTTCTTCTGCCTTTCTTCATGTTAAAATTGTAATTTCTTCTGCATTTTTCTATGTTAAAATTGTAATTTCTTCTGCATTTTTCTATGTTAAAATTGTAATTTCTTCTGCCTTTCTTCATGTTCAAATTGTAATTTCTTCTGCATTTTTCTATGTTAAAATTGTAATTTCTTCTGCATTTTTCTATGTTAAAATTGTAATTTCTTCTGCATTTTTCTATGTTAAAATTGTAATTTCTTCTGCCTTTCTTCATGTTCAAATTGTAATTTCTTCTGCATTTTTCTATGTTAAAATTGTAATTTCTTCTGCCTTTCTTCATGTTCAAATTGTAATTTCTTCTGCCTTTCTTCATGTTCAAATTGTAATTTCTTCTGCATTTTTCTATGTTAAAATTGTAATTTCTTCTGCATTTTTCTATGTTAAAATTGTAATTTCTTCTGCCTTTCTTCATGTTCAAATTGTAATTTCTTCTGCATTTTTCTATGTTAAAATTGTAATTTCTTCTGCATTTTTCTATGTTAAAATTGTAATTTCTTCTGCATTTTTCTATGTTAAAATTGTAATTTCTTCTGCCTTTCTTCATGTTCAAATTGTAATTTCTTCTGCATTTTTCTATGTTAAAATTGTAATTTCTTCTGCATTTTTCTATGTTAAAATTGTAATTTCTTCTGCATTTTTCTATGTTAAAATTGTAATTTCTTCTGCATTTTTCTATGTTCAAATTGTAATTTCTTCTGCCTTTCTTCATGTTCAAATTGTAATTTCTTCTGCATTTTTCTATGTTAAAATTGTAATTTCTTCTGCCTTTCTTCATGTTAAAATTGTAATTTCTTCTGCATTTTTCTATGTTAAAATTGTAATTTCTTCTGCATTTTTCTATGTTAAAATTGTAATTTCTTCTGCATTTTTCTATGTTAAAATTGTAATTTCTTCTGCCTTTCTTCATGTTAAAATTGTAATTTCTTCTGCATTTTTCTATGTTAAAATTGTAATTTCTTCTGCATTTTTCTATGTTAAAATTGTAATTTCTTCTGCCTTTCTTCATGTTCAAATTGTAATTTCTTCTGCATTTTTCTATGTTAAAATTGTAATTTCTTCTGCATTTTTCTATGTTAAAATTGTAATTTCTTCTGCATTTTTCTATGTTAAAATTGTAATTTCTTCTGCCTTTCTTCATGTTCAAATTGTAATTTCTTCTGCATTTTTCTATGTTAAAATTGTAATTTCTTCTGCCTTTCTTCATGTTCAAATTGTAATTTCTTCTGCATTTTTCTATGTTAAAATTGTAATTTCTTCTGCCTTTCTTCATGTTCAAATTGTAATTTCTTCTGCATTTCTTCATGTTCAAATTGTAATTTCTTCTGCATTTTTCTATGTTAAAATTGTAATTTCTTCTGCATTTTTCTATGTTAAAATTGTAATTTCTTCTGCATTTTTCTATGTTCAAATTGTAATTTCTTCTGCCTTTCTTCATGTTAAAATTGTAATTTCTTCTGCATTTTTCTATGTTAAAATTGTAATTTCTTCTGCCTTTCTTCATGTTCAAATTGTAATTTCTTCTGCATTTTTCTATGTTAAAATTGTAATTTCTTCTGCCTTTCTTCATGTTAAAATTGTAATTTCTTCTGCATTTTTCTATGTTAAAATTGTAAATTTCTTCTGCATTTTTCTATGTTAAAATTGTAATTTCTTCTGCCTTTCTTCATGTTCAAATTGTAATTTCTTCTGCATTTTTCTATGTTCAAATTGTAATTTCTTCTGCCTTTCTTCATGTTCAAATTGTAATTTCTTCTGCATTTTTCTATGTTCAAATTGTAATTTCTTCTGCCTTTCTTCATGTTCAAATTGTAATTTCTTCTGCATTTTTCTATGTTCAAATTGTAATTTCTTCTGCCTTTCTTCATGTTCAAATTGTAATTTCTTCTGCATTTTTCTATGTTAAAATTGTAATTTCTTCTGCATTTTTCTATGTTAAAATTGTAATTTCTTCTGCATTTTTCTATGTTAAAATTGTAATTTCTTCTGCATTTTTCTATGTTAAAATTGTAATTTCTTCTGCCTTTCTTCATGTTCAAATTGTAATTTCTTCTGCATTTCTTCATGTTCAAATTGTAATTTCTTCTGCATTTTTCTATGTTAAAATTGTAATTTCTTCTGCATTTTTCTATGTTAAAATTGTAATTTCTTCTGCATTTTTCTATGTTAAAATTGTAATTTCTTCTGCATTTTTCTATGTTAAAATTGTAATTTCTTCTGCATTTTTCTATGTTAAAATTGTAATTTCTTCTGCCTTTCTTCATGTTCAAATTGTAATTTCTTCTGCATTTTTCTATGTTAAAATTGTAATTTCTTCTGCCTTTCTTCATGTTCAAATTGTAATTTCTTCTGCCTTTCTTCATGTTAAAATTGTAATTTCTTCTGCCTTTCTTCATGTTCAAATTGTAATTTCTTCTGCCTTTCTTCATGTTCAAATTGTAATTTCTTCTGCCTTTCTTCATGTTCAAATTGTAATTTCTTCTGCATTTTTCTATGTTAAAATTGTAATTTCTTCTGCATTTTTCTATGTTAAAATTGTAATTTCTTCTGCCTTTCTTCATGTTCAAATTGTAATTTCTTCTGCATTTTTCTATGTTAAAATTGTAATTTCTTCTGCATTTTTCTATGTTAAAATTGTAATTTCTTCTGCATTTTTCTATGTTAAAATTGTAATTTCTTCTGCCTTTCTTCATGTTCAAATTGTAATTTCTTCTGCATTTTTCTATGTTAAATGAAATTTCTTCTGCCTTTCTTCATGTTCAAATTGTAATTTCTTCTGCATTTTTCTATGTTAAAATTGTAATTTCTTCTGCATTTTTCTATGTTAAAATTGTAATTTCTTCTGCATTTTTCTATGTTAAAATTGTAATTTCTTCTGCCTTTCTTCATGTTCAAATTGTAATTTCTTCTGCATTTTTCTATGTTAAAATTGTAATTTCTTCTGCCTTTCTTCATGTTCAAATTGTAATTTCTTCTGCCTTTCTTCATGTTCAAATTGTAATTTCTTCTGCCTTTCTTCATGTTCAAATTGTAATTTCTTCTGCATTTTTCTATGTTAAAATTGTAATTTCTTCTGCATTTTTCTATGTTAAAATTGTAATTTCTTCTGCCTTTCTTCATGTTCAAATTGTAATTTCTTCTGCATTTTTCTATGTTAAAATTGTAATTTCTTCTGCATTTTTCTATGTTAAAATTGTAATTTCTTCTGCATTTTTCTATGTTAAAATTGTAATTTCTTCTGCCTTTCTTCATGTTCAAATTGTAATTTCTTCTGCATTTTTCTATGTTAAAATTGTAATTTCTTCTGCCTTTCTTCATGTTCAAATTGTAATTTCTTCTGCATTTTTCTATGTTAAAATTGTAATTTCTTCTGCATTTTTCTATGTTAAAATTGTAATTTCTTCTGCATTTTTCTATGTTAAAATTGTAATTTCTTCTGCATTTTTCTATGTTCAAATTGTAATTTCTTCTGCCTTTCTTCATGTTCAAATTGTAATTTCTTCTGCATTTTTCTATGTTAAAATTGTAATTTCTTCTGCATTTTTCTATGTTAAAATTGTAATTTCTTCTGCATTTTTCTATGTTAAAATTGTAATTTCTTCTGCATTTTTCTATGTTAAAATTGTAATTTCTTCTGCATTTTTCTATGTTCAAATTGTAATTTCTTCTGCCTTTCTTCATGTTCAAATTGTAATTTCTTCTGCATTTTTCTATGTTAAAATTGTAATTTCTTCTGCCTTTCTTCATGTTCAAATTGTAATTTCTTCTGCATTTTTCTATGTTAAAATTGTAATTTCTTCTGCATTTTTCTATGTTAAAATTGTAATTTCTTCTGCATTTTTCTATGTTAAAATTGTAATTTCTTCTGCCTTTCTTCATGTTCAAATTGTAATTTCTTCTGCCTTTCTTCATGTTCAAATTGTAATTTCTTCTGCATTTTTCTATGTTAAAATTGTAATTTCTTCTGCATTTTTCTATGTTAAAATTGTAATTTCTTCTGCCTTTCTTCATGTTCAAATTGTAATTTCTTCTGCATTTTTCTATGTTAAAATTGTAATTTCTTCTGCATTTTACTATGTTAAAATTGTAATTTCTTCTGCATTTTTCTATGTTAAAATTGTAATTTCTTCTGCCTTTCTTCATGTTCAAATTGTAATTTCTTCTGCCTTTCTTCATGTTAAAATTGTAATTTCTTCTGCATTTTTCTATGTTAAAATTGTAATTTCTTCTGCCTTTCTTCATGTTCAAATTGTAATTTCTTCTGCATTTTTCTATGTTAAAATTGTAATTTCTTCTGCCTTTCTTCATGTTCAAATTGTAATTTCTTCTGCATTTTTCTATGTTAAAATTGTAATTTCTTCTGCATTTTTCTATGTTAAAATTGTAATTTCTTCTGCATTTTTCTATGTTAAAATTGTAATTTCTTCTGCATTTTTCTATGTTAAAATTGTAATTTCTTCTGCATTTTTCTATGTTAAAATTGTAATTTCTTCTGCATTTTTCTATGTTAAAATTGTAATTTCTTCTGCATTTTTCTATGTTCAAATTGTAATTTCTTCTGCATTTTTCTATGTTAAAATTGTAATTTCTTCTGCATTTTTCTATGTTAAAATTGTAATTTCTTCTGCCTTTCTTCATGTTCAAATTGTAATTTCTTCTGCATTTTTTCTATGTTAAAATTGTAATTTCTTCTGCATTTTTTCTATGTTAAAATTGTAATTTCTTCTGCATTTTTCTATGTTAAAATTGTAATTTCTTCTGCATTTTTCTATGTTAAAATTGTAATTTCTTCTGCATTTTTCTATGTTCAAATTGTAATTTCTTCTGCCTTTCTTCATGTTCAAATTGTAATTTCTTCTGCATTTTTCTATGTTAAAATTGTAATTTCTTCTGCCTTTCTTCATGTTCAAATTGTAATTTCTTCTGCATTTTTCTATGTTAAAATTGTAATTTCTTCTGCATTTTTCTATGTTAAAATTGTAATTTCTTCTGCATTTTTCTATGTTAAAATTGTAATTTCTTCTGCATTTTTCTATGTTAAAATTGTAATTTCTTCTGCCTTTCTTCATGTTCAAATTGTAATTTCTTCTGCCTTTCTTCATGTTCAAATTGTAATTTCTTCTGCATTTTTCTATGTTAAAATTGTAATTTCTTCTGCATTTTTCTATGTTAAAATTGTAATTTCTTCTGCCTTTCTTCATGTTCAAATTGTAATTTCTTCTGCATTTTTCTATGTTAAAATTGTAATTTCTTCTGCATTTTTCTATGTTAAAATTGTAATTTCTTCTGCATTTTTCTATGTTAAAATTGTAATTTCTTCTGCCTTTCTTCATGTTCAAATTGTAATTTCTTCTGCATTTTTCTATGTTAAAATTGTAATTTCTTCTGCATTTTTCTATGTTAAAATTGTAATTTCTTCTGCCTTTCTTCATGTTCAAATTGTAATTTCTTCTGCATTTTTCTATGTTAAAATTGTAATTTCTTCTGCATTTTTCTATGTTAAAATTGTAATTTCTTCTGCCTTTCTTCATGTTCAAATTGTAATTTCTTCTGCATTTTTCTATGTTAAAATTGTAATTTCTTCTGCATTTTTCTATGTTAAAATTGTAATTTCTTCTGCATTTTTCTATGTTAAAATTGTAATTTCTTCTGCCTTTCTTCATGTTCAAATTGTAATTTCTTCTGCATTTTTCTATGTTAAAATTGTAATTTCTTCTGCATTTTTCTATGTTAAAATTGTAATTTCTTCTGCCTTTCTTCATGTTCAAATTGTAATTTCTTCTGCATTTTTCTATGTTAAAATTGTAATTTCTTCTGCATTTTTCTATGTTAAAATTGTAATTTCTTCTGCCTTTCTTCATGTTCAAATTGTAATTTCTTCTGCATTTTTCTATGTTAAAATTGTAATTTCTTCTGCATTTTTCTATGTTAAAATTGTAATTTCTTCTGCATTTTTCTATGTTAAAATTGTAATTTCTTCTGCATTTTTCTATGTTAAAATTGTAATTTCTTCTGCATTTTTCTATGTTAAAATTGTAATTTCTTCTGCCTTTCTTCATGTTCAAATTGTAATTTCTTCTGCATTTTTCTATGTTAAAATTGTAATTTCTTCTGCCTTTCTTCATGTTCAAATTGTAATTTCTTCTGCATTTTTCTATGTTAAAATTGTAATTTCTTCTGCATTTTTTCTATGTTAAAATTGTAATTTCTTCTGCCTTTCTTCATGTTCAAATTGTAATTTCTTCTGCATTTTTCTATGTTAAAATTGTAATTTCTTCTGCATTTTTCTATGTTAAAATTGTAATTTCTTCTGCATTTTTCTATGTTAAAATTGTAATTTCTTCTGCCTTTCTTCATGTTCAAATTGTAATTTCTTCTGCATTTTTCTATGTTAAAATTGTAATTTCTTCTGCATTTTTCTATGTTAAAATTGTAATTTCTTCTGCCTTTCTTCATGTTCAAATTGTAATTTCTTCTGCATTTTTCTATGTTAAAATTGTAATTTCTTCTGCATTTTTCTATGTTAAAATTGTAATTTCTTCTGCATTTTTCTATGTTAAAATTGTAATTTCTTCTGCCTTTCTTCATGTTCAAATTGTAATTTCTTCTGCATTTTTCTATGTTAAAATTGTAATTTCTTCTGCATTTTTCTATGTTAAAATTGTAATTTCTTCTGCATTTTTCTATGTTAAAATTGTAATTTCTTCTGCATTTTTCTATGTTAAAATTGTAATTTCTTCTGCATTTTTCTATGTTAAAATTGTAATTTCTTCTGCATTTTTCTATGTTAAAATTGTAATTTCTTCTGCCTTTCTTCATGTTCAAATTGTAATTTCTTCTGCATTTTTCTATGTTAAAATTGTAATTTCTTCTGCATTTTTCTATGTTAAAATTGTAATTTCTTCTGCATTTTTCTATGTTAAAATTGTAATTTCTTCTGCATTTTTCTATGTTAAAATTGTAATTTCTTCTGCCTTTCTTCATGTTCAAATTGTAATTTCTTCTGCATTTTTTCTATGTTAAAATTGTAATTTCTTCTGCATTTTTCTATGTTAAAATTGTAATTTCTTCTGCATTTTTCTATGTTAAAATTGTAATTTCTTCTGCCTTTCTTCATGTTCAAATTGTAATTTCTTCTGCATTTTTCTATGTTAAAATTGTAATTTCTTCTGCCTTTCTTCATGTTCAAATTGTAATTTCTTCTGCATTTTTCTATGTTAAAATTGTAATTTCTTCTGCATTTTTCTATGTTAAAATTGTAATTTCTTCTGCCTTTCTTCTATGTTCAAATTGTAATTTCTTCTGCATTTTTCTATGTTAAAATTGTAATTTCTTCTGCCTTTTCTATGTTCAAATTGTAATTTCTTCTGCATTTTTCTATGTTAAAATTGTAATTTCTTCTGCATTTTTCTATGTTAAAATTGTAATTTCTTCTGCCTTTCTTCATGTTCAAATTGTAATTTCTTCTGCATTTTTCTATGTTAAAATTGTAATTTCTTCTGCCTTTCTTCATGTTCAAATTGTAATTTCTTCTGCATTTTTCTATGTTAAAATTGTAATTTCTTCTGCATTTTTCTATGTTAAAATTGTAATTTCTTCTGCATTTTTCTATGTTAAAATTGTAATTTCTTCTGCATTTTTCTATGTTAAAATTGTAATTTCTTCTGCATTTTTCTATGTTAAAATTGTAATTTCTTCTGCATTTTTCTATGTTAAAATTGTAATTTCTTCTGCATTTTTCTATGTTAAAATTGTAATTTCTTCTGCATTTTTCTATGTTAAAATTGTAATTTCTTCTGCATTTTTCTATGTTAAAATTGTAATTTCTTCTGCATTTTTCTATGTTAAAATTGTAATTTCTTCTGCATTTTTCTATGTTAAAATTGTAATTTCTTCTGCCTTTCTTCATGTTCAAATTGTAATTTCTTCTGCATTTTTCTATGTTAAAATTGTAATTTCTTCTGCATTTTTCTATGTTAAAATTGTAATTTCTTCTGCATTTTTCTATGTTAAAATTGTAATTTCTTCTGCCTTTCTTCATGTTCAAATTGTAATTTCTTCTGCATTTTTCTATGTTAAAATTGTAATTTCTTCTGCCTTTCTTATGTTCAAATTGTAATTTCTTCTGCCTTTCTTCATGTTCAAATTGTAATTTCTTCTGCCTTTCTTCATGTTCAAATTGTAATTTCTTCTGCATTTTTCTATGTTAAAATTGTAATTTCTTCTGCATTTTTCTATGTTAAAATTGTAATTTCTTCTGCATTTTTCTATGTTAAAATTGTAATTTCTTCTGCCTTTCTTCATGTTCAAATTGTAATTTCTTCTGCATTTTTCTATGTTAAAATTGTAATTTCTTCTGCATTTTTCTATGTTAAAATTGTAATTTCTTCTGCATTTTTCTATGTTAAAATTGTAATTTCTTCTGCATTTTTCTATGTTAAAATTGTAATTTCTTCTGCATTTTTCTATGTTAAAATTGTAATTTCTTCTGCATTTTTCTATGTTAAAATTGTAATTTCTTCTGCATTTTTCTATGTTAAAATTGTAATTTCTTCTGCCTTTCTTCATGTTCAAATTGTAATTTCTTCTGCATTTTTCTATGTTAAAATTGTAATTTCTTCTGCCTTTCTTCATGTTCAAATTGTAATTTCTTCTGCATTTTTCTATGTTAAAATTGTAATTTCTTCTGCCTTTCTTCATGTTCAAATTGTAATTTCTTCTGCATTTTTCTATGTTAAAATTGTAATTTCTTCTGCATTTTTCTATGTTAAAATTGTAATTTCTTCTGCCTTTCTTCATGTTCAAATTGTAATTTCTTCTGCATTTTTCTATGTTAAAATTGTAATTTCTTCTGCATTTTTCTATGTTAAAATTGTAATTTCTTCTGCCTTTCTTCATGTTCAAATTGTAATTTCTTCTGCATTTTTCTATGTTAAAATTGTAATTTCTTCTGCCTTTCTTCATGTTCAAATTGTAATTTCTTCTGCATTTTTCTATGTTAAAATTGTAATTTCTTCTGCATTTTTCTATGTTAAAATTGTAATTTCTTCTGCCTTTCTTCATGTTCAAATTGTAATTTCTTCTGCGTTTTTCTATGTTAAAATTGTAATTTCTTCTGCATTTTTCTATGTTAAAATTGTAATTTCTTCTGCATTTTTCTATGTTAAAATTGTAATTTCTTCTGCATTTTTCTATGTTAAAATTGTAATTTCTTCTGCATTTTTCTATGTTAAAATTGTAATTTCTTCTGCATTTTTCTATGTTAAAATTGTAATTTCTTCTGCCTTTCTTCATGTTCAAATTGTAATTTCTTCTGCATTTTTCTATGTTAAAATTGTAATTTCTTCTGCATTTTTCTATGTTAAAATTGTAATTTCTTCTGCATTTTTCTATGTTAAAATTGTAATTTCTTCTGCCTTTCTTCATGTTCAAATTGTAATTTCTTCTGCATTTTTCTATGTTAAAATTGTAATTTCTTCTGCATTTTTCTATGTTAAAATTGTAATTTCTTCTGCATTTTTCTATGTTAAAATTGTAATTTCTTCTGCCTTTCTTCATGTTCAAATTGTAATTTCTTCTGCATTTTTCTATGTTAAAATTGTAATTTCTTCTGCATTTTTCTATGTTAAAATTGTAATTTCTTCTGCATTTTTCTATGTTAAAATTGTAATTTCTTCTGCATTTTTCTATGTTAAAATTGTAATTTCTTCTGCATTTTTCTATGTTAAAATTGTAATTTCTTCTGCATTTTTCTATGTTAAAATTGTAATTTCTTCTGCATTTTTCTATGTTAAAATTGTAATTTCTTCTGCCTTTCTTCATGTTCAAATTGTAATTTCTTCTGCATTTTTCTATGTTAAAATTGTAATTTCTTCTGCATTTTTCTATGTTAAAATTGTAATTTCTTCTGCCTTTCTTCATGTTCAAATTGTAATTTCTTCTGCATTTTTCTATGTTAAAATTGTAATTTCTTCTGCCTTTCTTCATGTTCAAATTGTAATTTCTTCTGCATTTTTCTATGTTAAAATTGTAATTTCTTCTGCATTTTTCTATGTTAAAATTGTAATTTCTTCTGCCTTTCTTCATGTTCAAATTGTAATTTCTTCTGCATTTTTCTATGTTAAAATTGTAATTTCTTCTGCATTTTTCTATGTTAAAATTGTAATTTCTTCTGCATTTTTCTATGTTAAAATTGTAATTTCTTCTGCATTTTTCTATGTTCAAATTGTAATTTCTTCTGCATTTTTCTATGTTAAAATTGTAATTTCTTCTGCATTTTTCTATGTTAAAATTGTAATTTCTTCTGCCTTTCTTCATGTTCAAATTGTAATTTCTTCTGCATTTTTCTATGTTAAAATTGTAATTTCTTCTGCATTTTTCTATGTTAAAATTGTAATTTCTTCTGCATTTTTCTATGTTAAAATTGTAATTTCTTCTGCCTTTCTTCATGTTCAAATTGTAATTTCTTCTGCATTTTTCTATGTTAAAATTGTAATTTCTTCTGCATTTTTCTATGTTAAAATTGTAATTTCTTCTGCATTTTTCTATGTTAAAATTGTAATTTCTTCTGCCTTTCTTCATGTTCAAATTGTAATTTCTTCTGCGTTTTTCTATGTTAAAATTGTAATTTCTTCTGCATTTTTCTATGTTAAAATTGTAATTTCTTCTGCATTTTTCTATGTTAAAATTGTAATTTCTTCTGCATTTTTCTATGTTAAAATTGTAATTTCTTCTGCATTTTTCTATGTTAAAATTGTAATTTCTTCTGCATTTTTCTATGTTAAAATTGTAATTTCTTCTGCCTTTCTTCATGTTCAAATTGTAATTTCTTCTGCATTTTTCTATGTTAAAATTGTAATTTCTTCTGCATTTTTCTATGTTAAAATTGTAATTTCTTCTGCATTTTTCTATGTTAAAATTGTAATTTCTTCTGCCTTTCTTCATGTTCAAATTGTAATTTCTTCTGCATTTTTCTATGTTAAAATTGTAATTTCTTCTGCATTTTTCTATGTTAAAATTGTAATTTCTTCTGCATTTTTCTATGTTAAAATTGTAATTTCTTCTGCATTTTTCTATGTTAAAATTGTAATTTCTTCTGCATTTTTCTATGTTAAAATTGTAATTTCTTCTGCATTTTTCTATGTTAAAATTGTAATTTCTTCTGCATTTTTCTATGTTAAAATTGTAATTTCTTCTGCCTTTCTTCATGTTCAAATTGTAATTTCTTCTGCATTTTTCTATGTTAAAATTGTAATTTCTTCTGCCTTTCTTCATGTTCAAATTGTAATTTCTTCTGCATTTTTCTATGTTAAAATTGTAATTTCTTCTGCATTTTTCTATGTTAAAATTGTAATTTCTTCTGCCTTTCTTCATGTTCAAATTGTAATTTCTTCTGCATTTTTCTATGTTAAAATTGTAATTTCTTCTGCATTTTTCTATGTTAAAATTGTAATTTCTTCTGCCTTTCTTCATGTTCAAATTGTAATTTCTTCTGCATTTTTCTATGTTAAAATTGTAATTTCTTCTGCCTTTCTTCATGTTCAAATTGTAATTTCTTCTGCATTTTTCTATGTTAAAATTGTAATTTCTTCTGCCTTTCTTCATGTTCAAATTGTAATTTCTTCTGCATTTTTCTATGTTAAAATTGTAATTTCTTCTGCATTTTTCTATGTTAAAATTGTAATTTCTTCTGCCTTTCTTCATGTTAAAATTGTAATTTCTTCTGCATTTTTCTATGTTAAAATTGTAATTTCTTCTGCATTTTTCTATGTTAAAATTGTAATTTCTTCTGCATTTTTCTATGTTAAAATTGTAATTTCTTCTGCATTTTTCTATGTTAAAATTGTAATTTCTTCTGCATTTTTCTATGTTAAAATTGTAATTTCTTCTGCATTTTTCTATGTTAAAATTGTAATTTCTTCTGCATTTTTCTATGTTAAAATTGTAATTTCTTCTGCCTTTCTTCATGTTCAAATTGTAATTTCTTCTGCATTTTTCTATGTTAAAATTGTAATTTCTTCTGCCTTTCTTCATGTTCAAATTGTAATTTCTTCTGCATTTTTCTATGTTAAAATTGTAATTTCTTCTGCATTTTTCTATGTTAAAATTGTAATTTCTTCTGCATTTTTCTATGTTAAAATTGTAATTTCTTCTGCATTTTTCTATGTTAAAATTGTAATTTCTTCTGCATTTTTCTATGTTAAAATTGTAATTTCTTCTGCCTTTCTTCATGTTCAAATTGTAATTTCTTCTGCATTTCTTCATGTTCAAATTGTAATTTCTTCTGCATTTTTCTATGTTAAAATTGTAATTTCTTCTGCATTTTTCTATGTTAAAATTGTAATTTCTTCTGCATTTTTCTATGTTAAAATTGTAATTTCTTCTGCATTTTTCTATGTTAAAATTGTAATTTCTTCTGCATTTTTCTATGTTAAAATTGTAATTTCTTCTGCATTTTTCTATGTTAAAATTGTAATTTCTTCTGCATTTCTTCTATGTTAAAATTGTAATTTCTTCTGCATTTCTTCATGTTCAAATTGTAATTTCTTCTG
>NW_027633181.1:0-15000 GCF_053919585.1 Euprymna scolopes
TCGTATCTGTGTTGGAGATTCAGATAGGAAGTACGAAGTGTGTTTACATATACCAGAGTCAAGTACGCCCTGAGGTGGAGTACGTATTGTTTTCACATCTTGGAAGGAGCTTCTAAGATTACGTTCAGGTCTTCATAAGCGGTGGTACAAAGTGAAGAAAATGAAAATGTACAGACCGTATATATCGTACTTAACAAGCTTCCTAAACACAAAGGCATGACTGTTTCTCGATAAAATTGTATGTACATTTACAAATAGCTAATCTGTATACAACATCCATATATTTGTTTGGAATACAATATTCAGTATATAAGTATTTTTGATTAAATAACTTAACTTTTGTTGGGTATTTTGCAATAACGTTTTTGTTATTATCAAACATATTTATAAAAAAAACTGACAAAACCAAATAATTGGTTATCAAAAATACACTGTATCACCTAATGAAAAATTAATATTACTGCCATGTATATATATATATATATGTATATATATATATATATATATATATATATATATATATATATATATATATATATATACACAATTTAGCCTATTCATATCTTGATAACGGTGCTAATATTAGTCTTTTTACATAATTGGAACCAATAGAAAATATACATTTGAATAATATATAATATTTATTATTTTTAAGGTGGCATTCATCAGATAATTATCTTCTTGTAGTTCACACTGATAGATTCCATTTTCGAGGTGTCAGACAAATAATCTATTTAATCTAATTCGATCGTATGTATATTTTCTTTATTCTTGTTTCACACTAACAAGAACATCATTTGCTCGCCAACCAAAATATTCGCAGAACTCTTAGAGGAAGTCTGTAGTATTACGTTATTCATAATGAATCTCAATTTGCAATTTACTTTTCAATTTCAATTTACATAAGATCTTGTATTTTGTCTAAATCTTTTCGTTTATGAATCATTAGATGATTAAACAAAACGTAGTGCATTTGCTTGGCATAATTATCAATAAATAGTAATTCTTTCAATTACATACCCTTACTTAAAGTTTGGATTATATATAGTTTTCAATCAATCTACACATATATTTGAGCTTTGTAGTGGCATACACCATGTATATATTGCAAGATGCTTTTGTGGTGAGTTCTTTTTGCGGGATGAGCGCGATACCCAACTCTCAACAAACCAGAAGGTACATCCAGCGCCTAGACTTTAAAATGGTAAACAACCTGGTACTTTCCACGCTTAGCTTAGCTTTACTTCGGTGATTTGGCGAAGAACCGGTGCGTGAAAGGTATTGTGTCGTACACACACAACTAAGCACACGGATATATATATAATATATATATATATATATATATATATATATATATATATATATATAACTACCTATCTATCTATATATATGTATATATATATATATGTGTGTGTGTGTATGTGTGTGTTGGTGGGCGTCTGTGTATAAGGTAAAATATATTCAACTACTACCCATCACACCACAATTCTTCACTTAAGTTAACATATACAGATAAGAAAACACTAGATGCATTCATCTCAAGGAATATCTTTTAGGTGCTATGGCAGATAAAGAATACTGGAAAGGTGTTGTGAGTTCTATCTACGCTGAGTCCCGAAAGGTGATGATGATAATATTTGCTGATTATACAACGCTCACTAACATGCATGAGGGAAGATCTGATGTACACATCCAAGACAATGCCTGACTTCTTAGAAAATTACTTCCACAATAGTGGAATAGGGATATAAATGGAAAGTATTTTTTATGCTAGTAAGCCTGGCTTCTCCCTTTTAACAATTACAAGACACCTTTCCATCCACCAATATCCATTACAAATACATCCTGACCGAAGTATTATTCCTTCTAACTACTCGGCTTTACATTCACAGAAAATATGAACAAAGATAAATAACTTCAGGACATTTGGAAGTTTACTGAAATGAAGGAGGGTTCCATCTATCGTGCTAGAAAACTGGTAACCTGAGAGTATCATGTTCATTTACAAGAAAACTAGTCACTCAGCATGGCGGATTGTTTTCACATCTGAGATGCTGCATATACATCAGGTTTATTACTCTTCGATAAGGGTTTACACAGGGTATCTAATTAATGCAACTGTCAAATAAACTCAAACCGTTGTCACATCGCCACAGTATTGCATCGCGATTCCAGTTTTACATATATTTAATGGAATGTGTTCTAGTTTAGTCATTGCGCTTGTTGGCAACTCGATGTACAAAACTATGAAAAATACGTTTAGCAATAGCATCCCCCTATCATCGTTACTGTACCTAGATTTTACAAATTTGCTTTCTCTCATAACTTCGTTCCATAGTCGGCTAGATTTAGATTTTTATTCCAGCTTTCGAAATGGTACTTATATGGAGAAGTTCAAATGTAACATATATAAACATCTTATCTTTCTTAGTCATGGCCAACTTAGTAGCCCCTTACGTTCAAATGACAATACCTTGGTTGGGGTGAAGGTTGGTAAAAAAAAACAGTGTGCTTGGTTACATATCGTGCACATAATTTAATCTATGTTTAATTTTATTGTTGTATTTCTCTTAAATCGAAATTCATTACAAAGTAACCCTTATAGATTTGCCTAGAATTCTAGGACGTTGCAAATAAAATAATCTTAAATATTGAGTTAGAATCTTTTTCCTCGCAAACCTGCCTACCTATTTTTTTTAATATCATTTTTCTGTAATTTAGCAAATCATAGTTTAGCCACTCGTGTAATGGGTGGAACTCTTAAATTTCTTTAAGAGATTGATCTATCCAATTAACTTGGAGGAAGTCGCATATGCTCCTGGAAACCTCAGCTAAACTTTGGAATTCATTAAACTAAATCAATGATACTTTACTGCTATTCATTAATTTTGGTATCATTTGAAGTAAATAAATGAGGATGCGTTTACGTAATAGTTCATTCGAGCAGCCAATGCATTAATTTACGAGTTTATTATCTTTCATTTCTGGTTATCCAGTACAGTTTCTTAGACAAAGAGCGAAAGCTTGCACATTTACACACACACACACACACACACACACACACACATATATATAATTGTAGATTTAATATATTATAAATTATTTTCTCTGTAGTGTTCTTTATAAATAAATGAAGATTATACTGGCGAAGCCTATCATAATCCGTTGACGGACATGCTGCAGATGTTGTCATAGGAACAGACGAAAAACAGTTCAGGGGGTCTTGGCCCCTTACATTTTCTTTTCTCTTGCCTGGCTTATGATTACACACTAAGAACGTGAGCGCGTCTGATTTTTGTAATGCAGAACGCGTTTATTATATTAAATTAAACTAACGTCTCACGAGAATGATACAAGACAATAAATATTACAATACATTTCTGATGTTTTTGTTTAAAGAATAGGTCACCCAAATTATTTCTCATCATTTTCTATTTTTTTTCACTTTTATATATCGGCTTCTTTATCAATGGTATGTTCTAGATACTTGTTTTTTTTTTGTAAGAATAATTCACTTTTCTTTTTGACGTTAAAACCATAATATTGTATTCGACTGAATGCTTGTTTTATATCGTTTGAGAGTTCCTCCATACTTTTGCTCACTAAAACGATGTAATCGACATATGTGATGGCACTGTCCATGTTGCCCAGCATGGTAAACTTTACCTGTTGGAATATAGCAGTCGCAAACTTGACCTGCAATGTGAGCGTTTCGTATCTCTGCAAATAACGATGAATATTAATACAGAGGGGGGTTGTTCTTTTTTACTGGAATTTGTTAATAAGCACGGGGAGGATCTAAGAAAAAAACTTGCGGCCATTTTATTTGTGAACACTTCTTTCAGGCTGTGTAAGGGATAGAAAAGTTTTTCTAACGACCCGTTGAGTCCACTCGAGAACTTAGCTGAAATATACATTTCCCCGGACCTTATTTTACGTAGAGTGCCGGCGCCGAATACTCACTATATTAAATTTAAGAAAGTCCACCGCTTTTTTCAATCCGTCCAGTTTCTGAATTATCGTGTTTATGGATGCGAAACGGGCGTTGCGTTTTCTTTCCTTCTTAAGTCGGTTGTGTTCCCGATTTCAGCTAAAAATCACTGGTCATTTTTGTACACCTCTCAAGACCAGGGGTTAAAACATCTAGGAATTATTTTTTTAAAGCTAATTATAAATTCATCAGTTTGCTTAGGCAGGCTTCTATGTTTTTGTAACATTTTGCGAAGGATAAGTCCCACAGTTAAACTCATGTATCCATCGGAGCCGAAAAAGTTTCAAATAAGCTGCGAATGATTTTTCATCTTCTTACTTGCAGTCTTCTATTGCGGACCATATGTGTTTTTTTGGAAATAGCTGGATCATTTTCCGCGTGAGCGTTTCTCTTACAAATTTTCGTCAGTAGATTCTCTGTAATTGTTTCACTCGGACGATTTTTTTTTTGTTTCCATTAGTTTCTCAGGCCATTGTTTTTGATTGCCCATTGATTATTCGGATGATTGTTTCACTAATTCAACTTGTTCCTACATGCTTTTGTTAAAGCTGTGCCATCATTTCCTGCTTTTCTTCCCATTTCATCAATAAGCCTTTTTGCATCTGTATTGTCCATTGTTCGGTTTTGTTAACTGACACAAAGCTGACCTGAGCTCCTACGTCATATCTCGTTGTTTAGTTCAGAGAGAAAAAAAGTACACATATAGTTATTCTTTTCAACTCGAAAGAGAATTTTAATAGTTCGCCTTTTTATTTTCTCTTCTTACAAATAACAGGCAGGAGATCATGATTATTTGCATATTAATAGAAAGAGTTGAGAAAAATACGTTTGAAAAATAATATTCGTTGTACTTAACACTCTTATACGTTTTAATTAATTTATATCTACCCGGTAAGTTTTTTTACCCCGTTAATTTTTTAAAGTCAATTAACAGAGTTATTTATTCTTTGGGGTTACCACGTGAAAAAAAAAACTTCCTCGAATGTTTGTATTGCTATTGTTATGGAAATGCTGGATTATTAAATTTCTTTTTTGTGCGTGCGTGAGTTTTCGACTAATCTATAGAAAATGTAGTTGAAACAATAGTTTAGTGAATTTATTTTCCATTCGTGGGGTTCTAATTATTCTGTTGCATGTGTTATGAGAACGCTGATCAATTGCTGTTGGATTTGTACTGTCTTAAGGTGGGTTTCGAACTCCGCGTGCCTAATGGCCTAAAGAAAAATACTATTAGAAATATGTAGTTTCTGTTTACTTCAATTAAAAATTACGTTTATGTCAATGTTTTTGCCACACACCCTCGTACACAATGATCGATTGCACATAATGATGCTCCCCAGTGGACATTACCATTCTCTAAAGAATGCATTCAACGGATCCTTTTCTGTATCATTAATTTAATTTTATTTAGCTTATAAAGTTTTTTACAAATATTCATAGTCAAATTTACCAGATAGTTATTGATATCTAAGTCTATTTGATTCCGTAAAATTTCCTCGTTGAATCCGGGCCATATCCAGAAAATAATTTGCCCGATTCCCCGGGTCGAATCCATAACGGTTTTATTTCTAAGGTTTCTGAAATTTGATATTTTTTCTCACACAGAATTCTTACAAATGCAAATATAATGTCGGCACATTACAGGAAGTCGATAAACATAGCTTTGTTTAGAATAAGTTAAAGTTAATCGAGACTAAAATACGAGAGAGCAATAAATAAATTTATGAATATCTAAGAATAAATCTATTATTATATGATAAATATTTCCTGGTAAAATTTTCGGTTTTACACATGCAAACGTAATTTTACCTTCAGAAATATAAAACAGTAAAAGGACAGTCTACTGTGTCGGAACATGTTGTTTACATGGAATATGTGCAATTCGATGCAATAGAATTTTTAAATAGTTAATTTACAATGCAATATACAAGTTGTCATTTATTTTCAAATATTTTCAAAGGAATAGAAATCTTTCTGAATCTCAACATGATATCAATAGTTTCGAGAAACAAAATAAAACTCCAATAGAGAAAAAAGGTGAATAGTTCAACTGAATTTCTAATTAAAGAAAATATGTTATATTAATGAGGTTTTACATAAAAGGAAATTAAAAACAATATATAAACATATCTGATTGCTTAATAAAATTTATTTATTTAATAAAAATAAAATATCCAAATTGTATGAACCGCAAATGCAGTCTGCTAAAAGTAAACGCATTTAAATCTGAATTATTTACCTTTTTTTTAAAACACAATGTTTGTTGATAATCGATACGCTAGTATAGCGTATCTGTTTTAGTTTTTACTACAAATTATTGAGTAACATATCAATCCGTCCAAAATTTTGAATATTGACACCCACTCCCTTTTCAATAAAGCTCTGCAATTAAAATATACTAACTTTTCTTTATTTGTTATATGTTGGGGCGTACAGCAATACGTGATAATAGTATTAAAAAATACAATTTTTTATTTTCAAGAATATATTTCGGACCCATTCTCTCGTTTACTTTAGTGTGCATGTATACATATATATATATATATATATATATATATATATATATATATATATATATATATATATATATATATATATATATATATATATACATATATATATATATATATAAATATATATATACATACATACATATACATATATATACATATATATATATATATATATATATATATATATATTAGGTGGAACGAAATATTTGTCGCTCTCAAGAAAACTAAATTTTATTTTTAAACTTTTATTGATAAAATAAATTCAGGAACAATGCGTATCAACTGGAGCTTACATCTATTCAATGTAACTTTAATCATCTCTTCCATCCCTCTCCAGAACTGGAAGCGTGTCCATTCATAAGCGCCAGCAGCAGCCCGGAAAATATTCGTCTGAGGGAAAGGATCAAGCTGATTTAATATTGTGGGAGATTATGCTACTGCTATTCGCTAGGTAGAACCAAACGAAGTAGGAGAACAAGTTTAGGTCAAGGGGAATATGGACAAAGAGAAAGTTACAGATTCTTAACGCTCTTTCTGAAGACAAGTCTGCGTTTTTTTATACTTGATGCCTGGCGCCGAGTCATGCAGTAATTTCAAATACCTGTCTGCAGCCATCCGATGGAACCAGTAGATCACCCACCTCTACAGCACATCCAGGTATACTTGGGGTTTATATTCCAGCCAACTTAAATTATGAGAGGTGGAATGAGGTAAGACTCACTTAAAACTACACCAAAGCCATAACCATTGCCGAAAACTTCGTTGCCCTCTGTTTTTAACTGTTGAACCTCAGTATTCCCTTTTAAAGGTGTTGGAAATTGCCCTGTTGTTATAACTTGGATCAGTAAAGTGCGTGATTTTAACCTCGGCGCATGTGCACTCTCGCTCGTGGAACATTGTGTAACGTTATACATGATAGGGCCGCAATTTGAACGTTGTATCTCTGTCTCTGCCTGCCTGTCTGTCTGTGTGTCTGTCTGTCTCTCTCTCTCTCTCTCTCTCTCTCTCTCTATATATATATATATATATATATATATATATATATATATATATATATTATAATATACAGTTGAATGTATATCTGTATATGTGTGTGTCTGGTCACGAATAGGCTCCTATATGGCTGACTATTTAAAAAAAAAACTGATTACGTATAATGATAGATGATGTATCGAGACATAGGGATGGGTATGTTTGATCTGGCAGAACGGTGGTTCATAGACATTGTGGGGTCTGCGTTCGCGCTTGGACCACAAAGTATGGAAATAAAAAAAAATAAAAAAAAAAACATTTACAAGTGTTTTTGATATAGCTGCACATAGGAATATTTGGTAAGTATGTTTCAACTAAAATAGGTATGGTATAATAAAATTGTGGGGCTTGCGTTCGCGCCTGGCCTCTGCAATGGAAACATACGCACACTTTAATCAAGACTTTTAATATCTATCTGCGTAAGTATACTTTGGTAATTATGTTTCCGTTTAAAGAAATATTGTATGATTAAATTATGGAGTGTTGGTTCGCGCCTGCCATCCATAGAATGGGAATATGCCCAAAAAGTTTAATAAGGTGTTTTAATATAGAGCCAAAGAATATTGTGGTAAGTGTTTCAGTGTGAACAGGTATGGTGTAATAAATTATGGGGTGTATCTATTCATATTTTGCTTTGGATTTGATACCCCCAAATTAAATCCTACCTTTTCATAACCTATAATACTGTCAGAAATCAAAATCGATTTTCTGTAGGCTGTTTTTGAACCAAGTCAACGCTGGGTACTATTGCTATTATATATATATATATATATATATATATATATATATATATATATAGTAATTTATAAAATACATATGGCGATTAAGCAACACTGAATATTCGGCGTTCGTCTACTCTAGGATTCCTCAGGCTTATGCGCGAATTCTGTGGTTGTTTATCATTTTTATATGGCCCTCTTCTATTGAGGATTTAGTTAGCCAATCAGCTTGCTAGTATCAACCGCTCCCCTTCCTATCAGCCAATGGGCATGCATTTTATCGAACAAATGATATGTTTCGTTTATGTATATTCATGTATATTTAATTTATTTGTTTGTTTATTTTCTATGTTTTTGTTAGTTTTAAAACTATTTTGTGTCGCAATCCTAGAGTACATTTTATTTTGTGAACACAGTTATTTGCTATTTCTCATCTACAGTTCAATAGATTTTGGGCTTCTATAAAGTACAGGATAGCAAATGTTTTCATGAAGGCATAATCTACATGGGTCGTCTAAATGCCTACATGTGGTAGCTTGTCTTATTATTTTCCATTCGACTACCGGCGAATGCCCGCTTTCTGTGAGTTCCGAGTATTTATTCGCAAGTGTTGTTTTTATACGGGGTTTTTTATTGTTGAATGTACCTTTTGTGGTCAGAGTATCGGGTTTTGACATCTAAGGAAGTCATGCCTACGTAATATTTCTTGTTATTCGGGGTTTCCTTCGCAAATATTTTTGCTTGATAAACTACAATTTTTGTTAGACATTTAATATTACTGGGCAAAATGTGCGGTGTCTACAGTTGCATTTATCTTGTTCGTTATTAGTATTTTTTATTTATAGTATGGTTGTTCTTCTCCGGGGTTGGTTTGTTATTATTTTTTTTTGTTATTATTATTATTAATTTTATTTGTGTCATAGTGTCTACTTTTTATTGTTTATTTTGTTGTTGTTTACATTGTTTTCATTTAGTATTCTGTAATTATGTGATTTAATTCTCATCTCCAAAGTTTCGCAACAACTGTAAGATAATTTCAAGGTATTTTTATTGAAAATTTTGTGTAAGGGGTTGGTTGCGAGAAAGTGTTATTCAATAGGATCCAGAAATGTCTTGCCAAGTGTTGTTTTAACATTTGATGGTATGGGGCCGTATACCAAATTATATTTCTTTTTTTTCTATTTTTAATTTTATTATAGTTATTGGCATTTTGTTGCTTATATTTGATCTCGATATGTTTTTATCCACTATTTTTTAGAGCTGTTCGGTAGATATTGGTTGACGTGTTTAATGCATTTTCATTGCTTCAGTTATTACTGAGTCTACTTACGATCGAGTTAGGAATGTGTTTTATAATTGATGGTGGGTGATTGGACTTAGGTTTTACGTAAATTGGAGTAGCGTTATCTTTTAAGTATAGTTCATATGTGTTTTTATCTAAGTTTAACGTGACGTACATAAAGTTTGTTATTTTTATGTTGGCTGATACGTCTGCTTTAGGCCTATTTTTTTCATTTCTTTGTGTATTATTTTTTTAAAGTTTTCTCCCTAATTAATATGTTCCCCTTATACTAGTCTTCTCCATACAGGACGGGTAGGGGGTCACTTTTTCGCCGATAATTTAAAGTAATCCTCTCCTTTAGATTGTCTAGCCTTAATTTAAAAATAATGTCGCTTCCCGTTTGGCCGTTGTCGTAACAGTATGAACGTTTGCTTTTACCCCGTTTTTTTTTTTCGTTTGCGTTACGGATTCCAGCCTGTCTTCCTACTACTACTTTTTTTGCTGAACATACACATGTGAGATACAAGGTACTGACATACTGAAAAATCGATATGATCGTTTTTGGCCAGAAATGCAGCTTTTAATGTGTCAAAGTTAAAAGATTTGACCTTTGAGGATTTTACCAAACTCCTTCGACAATTTTTGGTCTAAACACTTCACATTTTAGATATTGGTTCCCTGGCCATGGATCTAACATAGTAACTGAATTTAACCCCAAAAGAGTAAATATTAAGGGGCAATAATAAGGGTCCAAGTAAAAATAAATACCGCTTTGTTTTTTTGTTTTTGTTTTTTGCGCAACATACACCTCCAAATACCCGGGCCACACCGGACATCTATGCTAGTATATATATATATATATATATATATATATATATATATATATATATATATATATATATATATATATATATATATATATATATAAATGTAACTCTTGGTTCGTCCGCAATTAATAGTCTAAAGAACAACTGGACGGGTGGCTTCAACGTTTTGGTATAATAGGTTTACTATATCCATGTGTGTTTTTATATATTTCTTTTTAATTATAACATTATACCTAATTTTTCTATAATAAATATATGGTTTTCTTTTTACCGATAGGCCATTTTTTTATTAAGGGGCAATTATATATTACCGCTTCACGTAACGTGACCATTGTTTCATATTTAGCGGTTTTCCTGCTAGATCTGGAGATTTCGCTTGCAATCTAGCGGGGAATTCTAGAAAATCTGGAGATATTTGCCACCCACGCACCCGCAATTTTAGATTAAAGATAAAGAAAAGCGCTTGAACCTACTTAAAATATAAAATGACCTCATTTATGCAAGTAAAAAAGTAGCATTTAATGGTAACAGTTATTTATTGATTATTTGTTTTGTTTTTCACCTTTTTTTCGGCAAACCGTTCTTAAATTTCGCTATAAAATGGATTTTTCCAAGTACATTTTAGATGAAGATGGGGCATTCCAACCTCCGAAGTGTACCTTAAAATACGATCAAAGCAACCCTGCTTAACTTATAAGTATTTAGTCGAAAATGTTAAAACCAAGAAACAACAGAAAAAAACGAACTAATACCAATACAGTAGAATTTAATTTAACATGCTAAAATAAAAGTTTTTATTTTTTTTTATTTTCCTAATTTCAAAATATGTGTGCATAATTATTGTGATGTTTAATTTGCAGTATATTTCAATTTAACATTCATTATTAAAATACTTGAGTTAATGATTTGTTTCTTGAAAAAAAAATACCCTCTCTGCAAAAACAGCTAAAAGTAGCTGATAAAATATGTAAGTTTTTTGGTGAGCGAATAGCTTCAATATAATTCCAGAACCATATGGTGAGATAATATATTGAATATACTATATTTATCATTTTGTACTGTAGGAAGATACATATCGAATTTTTTGGGGAGGTAAATCAGCGATTTTTGCTAATTTCAGACGTTAAAAGATAAAAATCTTGCGATTTTCTGGAGATTTCTTTCCACTTATCTCGCGTTTTTTTTAAATCTCAGTTGCCAACACCATGTGGTATCACTAAAAGGATATTTTGGTCTCGCCAGTACACAGAATGTTTTACAATATTGGTACATTTAAAATGGGTTTTATCACATGATTATTGATAATGTAACCATGTGATTGAAATTTGAATTAACCACACGTGATCGCTTTCCTATCAAATATTCATCGAAAAATTGTAGGTAAAAACAGAATAAATGCCGACGCTCAAAGTGTATACACATTTTGACCCCTTCGTTTACTTAAAAATTTACCAAAAATCAGAAAATTAACCAATTTAAATGAAAATTTGAGTATTTATCAAATAATGATCGCAAAATATAATGAACGTATTATTGTTACTTAACTCTTAGTGGATTTTGTTTATTTTGATTAAACAAAAAATGCCATTACTAAAGTGATGGTGTTCAGTAGTAAATAAAACACGCAAGCATTTATTTTTGCTTTTTTATATAAATAAAGCATCGTAATTTTTACAATAAAAATTATTTTTTACAGGAACGTTACGAAAAAAAGTCCGTAAAGTCCGCATTAATGAAGTCGATATAAGTCGAAGAAAAACGAATTACTCGCATACTATTTTGAAAATTACATATTCAATTAGATTTCTATCTCAGTCACCTTAATTTTTTAGGGTGAAATGAGTTTAGGAATTTATAGCCAAACCTAAATATTTGGGTTTTTTTTGCTTAAAAAATAGCATTACTACAGTAAGTTAGGTAACATTTGTATGTTGTATGTTGTAAAAATGGAACGGAAATTTTAATTTCGTTCCCTTTTAAATTCGGTGCATTTTTACATTACGTCCAACTCATCGTTCACATTCGACACGTCAAATCAAATTTTCTCTACTGTCACCTAACTACAGTGTTCATGTAAAGCATTCACCTGGTATTTTTATGAGAAAAAATGCGTTTTCAAAAAGAAATATTTACTGCCAAATTTGTTTTTAAAAAACCGTGCAATTTGCAAAAAATAATAAAAGTAAATAAACTAACACAATGCAATTGTGATTGACGAATGTGTTCCATTTTTACACACTGAGACACAGCAACGCGTGGCCGGGTACAGCTAGTATATATATATATATATATATATATATATATATATATATACATATATATCTATGTATATATATATATATATATATATATATATATATATATATATATTAATGGAAATGTATAAAAAAGAATACGAAACGTATAATAGCTTATAACCTTTCTTTCTTCGTTTTCAATTGAGGGCGTGCAGGAATAAAAAAATGATATTATGAAAAAAAAACACTAAAACACTTTTTTTACAGATACATATTTTTGATCGATCCTTCAGTTTCATCGGTGCAGTGAAAGAACACACACACACAAACACACAAACACACACATATATATATATATATATGTATATATATATATATATCTATATATCAATAAAAGTGAACGTGTCTGTCTGTCTGGCTGTCTGTGTGTCTGTGTGTCTGTGTGTGTGTCTGTCTGTATACATTTCCCTACGCAATAACTCTGTCAATTTTTAGTCTATAGACTCGAAATTTGAAATACCGGGTACTGAGATTTGGGAAAATCGATGTGACGGGTGTCAGCCAGGAATTTGGCTGTTAAGGGGTCAAATTTCAACGATTTGACTTTTAAGAACTCTACCAAACTCCTCCGAAAATTTTGGGTCTACACCCTTGAAATTTTAGATATAGGTTCCGTGAACATGGATCTAACGTAATAACTTAATTTGAGGCCAAAACAATAAATCTTAAGGAGTCATAATATGGGTCAAAGTTTAAAAAATTACCCCCTTTTTTTTTTTGCTCAGCATACACCTCTAAACGCCCGGGCAACGCCGGGCACCCATGCTAGTATATATATATATATATATATATATATATATATATATATATATATATATATATATACAAGCGTAAACAACATTTCGGTAAATGTCTGAGGAAGCTACAGACGGCAAAAAAAAAAAACGGCCGGGTAGCTGAGACAATAATGTAACTTAACAGAAAGATACGGTAATAAAAAATAAATATATGCTCTACATCAGTATTGACTACTTTCTTCAGTTTTTATTAATTACCATGTCTACTATATATATATATATTTATATATATATATATATATATATATATATATATATATATATATATATAAGTATGTTCGAGTGCAATCAAGTTGGCAAATGCTAAAAATGATCACGAACGGTTCAGAGTAACATTTTTGTTTCTCCTCTCATGTGTTGCTTGGTGAGGTTTTATGGTAGGTCTTATAAATTCGGTGTTTTCATATTTTGAGGGTGTTTTACTTGCACCGTGCATGAAAAAAGACACAAAAAAGCAATTTAAGTTGTTATAATGTTTACTGGTTACTGACCAGTCTCTGGGACTAAAAATAGTTAATCTTTAAGTTGTATTTAGAAATTTATATAGGGACGGCGATCAGGAATGCTATGCGAAAAAAATGACAACAGACGGCTTTTGTGTATTTAATATATATATATATATATATATATATATATATATATGTCTTTCATGACTGCAATAAATTGTTGACGTTATGTCACTTTTCACCACAACAAAAATAATGTAGAAACAATTTGTATTCCAAGAACTAGGTTAATTTAAAAAAAATGAAAAATAACAATTGATCTTTCTGGGGGGTTCGGTTTAGAGATGCGAACTGACAAAAATGTCACAACATCATGACACATTTCTCGCCTATCTGACTATAGAACTTTTCTGTTTTAATGTAGCTTAATCTTTTATTCGGTACGTTAATCGCAACCACTTATCTCATGTATAAATTTATAATACGTTACAGGTGCATTGCTTAATATCTAGAAATATACTTAATTGCGGAAAATCTTAATGTGATATTCGTATGCTGCATGGCCTAAAACTGGTAAAACGAAGAAAGATTTTAAAATATCGACACTCAATTTTGTCCTGTTGATTAGTTAATTGTGTGTTGGTCTAGCCAGTTTAGTAGCAACGTTGAGTGGAAGGTCTGACTCTGGCGGCACGTGCCAGAGACGGCATTTTTAGAGGATAAAAATAAATAAAATTAAATGAAAGCTAACAAAAATCTGAGATATCATGAAATATCATGAATAGGTTGTAAAAGACCGGGCTTTTAGAAATATCGGAATCCCAAAAATATATCCCTGTTTAATGAGCGGCACGTGTCAGAGGCGGCATTTTGTAAGGTTAAAAACAAAATAGAAAAAATAAATAAAAACTAACAAAAAAATTCAAATTTTTACCGAAAATGTTTAAAACTCTGAAATTTTCAAGGTATCGGATTCAGAAAATATGTCTCTATTTTACGAACGGCCCATCTTAGGGCGGCATTTTGAGAAGGTAAAAATAGAGAAAAAAATAAAACTAAATAAAAGATGACAAAAAAACTTGAAATTTTTAACCGA
>NW_027633181.1:20000-75419 GCF_053919585.1 Euprymna scolopes
TATACATACACACAGGTATATATATATATATACGTGTGTATATATATATATACATATATGCATACACACACATATATATATATATATATATATATATATATATATATATATATATATATATATATATATCAGTGAGAGAATGATTATACAATTTTGCTCGATTTCGATAAATTGACTTCGTTGTAAATTCTCGGTCCAAAACAATTGCTCATTCCGATTCCGGTTCTTTTAAAGTTCTTTATATTTTACTAGTAAGGAAACGCAACTTTGCCCGGGGATTAAATGTGGATTAATGAATATTCCACACGTTCGATATTTTATGGGCATAGTAATTGTTGAAATCATAGATTTTTCAATCAAAACGATTGATTAATTGCGCGAGGAAGCTTTAGATGCCTTAGTCTAAAGTGCATTGTACATTCCATTGCTTTGTAAGGAACCTACTGTAACGTTTATGAGTTTGTTTTTACATAATGTCGTGAGAAAAAAAAAACATACGAGCAAAATCAAGTATCATGGTTCAATTGTGGTCTAAATAGAAATACCCGTTTGGAACGGGACTGTCTTATCAAAATCATACCGCTGAGTTTAAATACATCGAACCCTTTTATTAGTTGGTGATAAACTTCTGAAATGACCTTGTTATATTATACTGTATTAGGTCGAGATCGGATTTTTTTAAAAATCCTTTTGATTGGATTATCGATTTTCTATAATTATCGGAGTCATTCATATACAAAAACATATATAAGAACCCGCCCAGACACATAAAGTACATATGTATTAAATTAAAAAAAAAAAACAGTCAGGTCGTTTCGAAGTCCATGGGACGGACGCACAAACACAGACACACAGAGATGGAGTGTCATTTATATTTTAGTAGAAATATGTAGAAGGAATAATTGGGTAAATTTAAGTGCTAAAATTTTACGAGTCGAATTTAAAAAAAAAATTGAGCCGAGGATGGATTATAATAAATCCATAAAATCAATAACCAATAAATAATTCTTCAGTGATTATTGATTTATTATTGAATAGTGCGGGCTGCTGTTCCGAACCTGAGCTATATATTCCTAGAGTTTCAATGAGTGCAACGCCCGAGTTTCTTCTTCCAGTGTAACTTGTCAAAATCCAGAACTTTTCTGTCGAACTCAGGAACATTTCTGTCGAACTTATATACAATATAACTTATATATAATCATATATATACACATACATAAGTCATATATATATATATATATATATATATATATATATATATATATATATATATATATATACCCAGTCCATTCCAGTTTTTATAATAAAATACAAACCGAAATATAGCGAAAAAATGTCATGAATAACTTTTCAATTCTGTATACTCCATGGTGCGTTTAACCCAGTCGAATTTACATTTTATGCCAGTTGTTTTAAGGAACTACGAAGTACAGCAAACCTAAACTGGTGTTCCTTCGTAAGCGTCTCTTGTGGAGTGCTTCCGGGGGATTGGGGAATTTATTAGAGAGTAAGTAATTTACCACTTCCATTGATCTCAATCAATTTTTGCAGTGAACTCTGAGCAGACAGAATATAGGAGTCTACGATTATCGAGAAAGTGGATAGGTTACAAACCTATACCACACTTCAGATATTGTGCGACATTTTGTGCGTATAACATTTGCACGTAATGATTTATTGTAAGTCTTTTAAGGTCCAAATCAGAGGGGGACAATTAGTTCACTATATATATATATATATATATATATATATATATATATATGTATATATATGTATATATATATATATGTATATATATGGATGTATATATATGAGTATAAATATGGAGGGATAACATATCCGATTATTTTTAACTATGTGCATATTCCTACACCTCGTCGGCATATATTTTAATGGCCATAATTACAAGTGTAAACTTTTATGAATATGTTGTTCTAAATAAGAATAATAAGTTGTTAGTTCGTATTTTTTTATATTTAAAACAAAACTCATTTGCTTTTGGTCGTCGTAAATTCCATAATCAAATGTCCAAACTTATTAAAATGGACCGACGATTGGTATGCAAAATAAGAAAATAATTTAGGAGAATAATAGTGTACACACCATTTACATGCCAAGAATAATCACCCACATAATAAAAACACTTGTTTATATTGTGAGGGATCACTGTTAGAATTAGGCTGCCATCCCTCTTTGAGGAAATAATAATCTTTTTTTTTCTCTCGCAATTATAACTTACATTAGTTATTACATTGCTTTGGGTCACATTAAAAAAGCAAAGTACAATAATATTATTATCATTATTATTATTATTAATTTTATTATTATCACTAATAATAATAATAATAATAACATTAATAATAATAGTATGTTTTTATTATCATTCATAACATTATTATTATTTTTTAGAGGGATAAACACGTTAGCTAAATAACCCTACACGAAATTAGAGGCTTCTTCTCATATATGATTCGATTCGAAAAGGAAACAAAACGATTATGATATAATTTCAAGTAAGAAATCAATTTAACACAACCATTTTACGAAAACGATTATCATTTTTAATCTTGTCTAATCGCGCAAAAATTGAAACAAAATACTAGTAGATCATAGCTTTTGCTCTCGATTGGTGATATTCGTTTGATGTTTTTGGAAAGGTTTGTTTAATCTCCGATTTGGAACAGTTATCCAATGTCGTTATGAAAGGCTTATATTGCAGCCAATATTTTTCTAACTCAGCAGAGTGAACATGAAGTTGTTTTGAACAAAAAACACTGTTTAAAAAAGTTTAAACATAAATACAATCATTTTATGTCTCAGTTATGCATGTATAAATTTCTGTCTCATATCATTTTCCCTTGAACTATTTTTTCAGTTTTCAAACTGATCGTCAGAAAAAGTAATGGCAAAAACAAAAACACTTGCAAAAACAAAAAACAACAAAAAACAAAACTGACAAACGTTGTTTAGACAGCGCCAACGACATGCCACCTTGACCATGTTTTGTATTTTTTGTCAACTTTATTAACAAGTGAGATATCCCTAAAACATTTTTACGAGTACAACGGGCAAAGTGAGAAAAATGTTGGTGATAGCAAGATTTAATTAACTACAGAAATAGAGCAGCATACAATTTGAATTGATTCTACCAATTGCATATGGGCCCAACGGAGATCGAGTCTCATTGTCTGATCCAGCACATGACAAACCAGTGATAACTGATCTAACCATATGAAACAAGGAAGTAATATCGTCTTCAGACGAAGTCAGAGTCGGCGCATAGACAGAAAGAAAATTAATGTAACGACCAGCAGAAAGGCGAATACTCAGTCTCATTGAAGGGTGATTATTGTCTACTGGCTGCTCGATCTTGTCAATGAAGGTGTTCTTAAATGCAAAGCCAAAAGTTTTGTACAGACATACGAACATAATACAAACATGCATACATAAATATACATGCATGCATACATACATACATACATACATACATACATACATACATACATACATACATACATAAAAATGGTTCCTTTAGTCCTGAGAGACTATGGGCACCCACGGTAAGGACGAATGCGCCTGAAAGTTTTTTGTCGCAAGTGGTACGCAACATCCAACAACCCCTCACCTTATTCGAAATTTTTGAATACCAGTGGAAAGTGGATGTTCAGGACTACCGGAAACAATGCATAGATAAGCGGAAAGCACATACAGCGGCTAGAATTCCTAAATGGTTACCCATCTGGTACTAACCAGGGTCATGTTACTTACTTCGGTGATCTGACGGGATCCGTTGTGCCAACGTGATTATGTCGTATGATGATGATTGCAACGTCTTGTCAGACGAGTGCCACTCACTCAGACATTTAAAATCCATGAGCCCAAATGCCTGAGGGAGCATCTATATAAAGATGATGTTACAGAGTCTTAGCTTTGTACGACAGCTAAGTCTCTCTCTCGGTTCAAAATGTTGAGATCCAGCAACAAGCAAGAGCAAGATAGTCAGCAACAAATTAAACTGCATACCAGCTTAATGCGGGTACTGGTCTCACGCTTTACTTTTTTAAATCAGAGATGTGCTTCTCCTAGAAAGGTTGCCTTCACCACGGCTTAGGGGAGACCTCTCTACCCCAATACACACACACACACACACAAATATACACTGTGCTAGTTGGCATTGACCCAGAACACCAGTTAATTCGCCCTTTGGAAGGTCTTGTTTTTAATCCTTCAGGGAGACTAGCCGCCCTGCTCACCAAACAAGTCTGGTGGGGGAACCAATTTAGTCGCCGGTGACCCGACCATGAGGCAGGTAGTACTGGGTTACATGGTACCAGTAGCATATGACATGACCTGACATAATGATTATGTCGTATATACATACATACATAATACATACATATATTAAAACAGACGGGTAAGATATATGTTATAGAAAACATAATAGTAATTATATTGGACGGATGTATTTATCTTTTGAACTTGGGGTATAATTGCTCCGTCTGCCATTACAACAGAAGCTGGAGACGAAAGAAAATATTACCGAATTACGACTGTTAACACGTGAACATTACCGCTGTTTTCTCCTTACACGTGTTACTGTTTATATCATTTCGTTATTTATCCCCTTTTATCTCTCTAACTCCGTTATATTTTCCTTTCTTTTTTATATTTAAGATGTTACTTTAATTTAATTCATATTTTGTTTTATTTTAAAATATCATTTCAGCCCGGCGTTGCCCGGGTGTTTGGAGGTGCATGTTGAGCAAATGAAAAAAAAACAAAAAACAAAATAGTAAGTGGTAGTAGAGAGGCAGGCTCGAACCCGTACCGCGAAGGAGGAAAAGAACGGGCAACGACCTGACATCTTTGCTGTTACGACCACAGCCAAACTGGAAGTGGCATGTGTTTCAATTAAGGCCAGACAATCGAAAGGGGAGGATGACTTTCAAAAATATCAGCGGAACACTGAACTCCTGTAGAAAAGTGCTCAGTTGAGGGGAGGATATGAAAGTTTTTAGCCAATTTTTCGATATTCGTCCTCTGAAAGGTCGAACTTTAAAACAATACTGATTTGGGTAAAATCCATCGCCTCTGTCAAAAGTTTAAGGAAGACATGCAAAAATACATGATGACTGAAACGTCTTGTCAGACATTTAAAATCCATGAGCCCAAATGCCTGAGGGAGTATCTATACACAGATGATGTTACAGAGTCTTAGCTTTGTACGACAGATAAGTCTCTCTCTCGGTTCAAAATGTTGAGATCCAGCAACAAACAAGAGCAAGATAGCCAGCAACAAATTAAACTGCAGACCAGCTTAATGCGGGTGCTGGTCTCCCGCGTTATGTTTTTTTTTTAAATCAGAGATTTGCTTCTCCTAGAAAGGTTGCCTTCACAACGGCTTACGGGATCCCTCTCCACCCCAATACACATATACACACACACAAATATACACGGTGCTAGTTGGCCATTGACCCAGAAAAGGAGTTCATTCGCCCTTTGGAAGGTCTTGTTTTTAATCCGTCAGGGAGACTAGCCGCCCTCCTCACCAAACAAGTCTGGTGGGGGAACCAGTTATGTCTCCGGTGACCAGACCATGAGGCAGGTAGTACTGGGTTACATGGTGGTCAGTAGCATATGACATTGCCTGACACATACATACACACATACATACATACACACATACATACACATATACATTTCTGTATTGGTAACTAAAAATTTTCGACCAAAACCAATTAAAGAGCTTGTCCTATCTCTGAATACCCTTTTTGTAAAATTTCAAATGTTTAGAAAAGAATTTGTCTAAGTAATATGGTAGAGACCCCAGAAACCATTTTATTTTAATTTGAACCGTATTATCACCTCTTAACATTTACTGTTTGGGGCTCAAATAGTGTTGTTAAATGAGATACATGTCCACGGAACCTATATATGAAATTTCAAGTGTTAAGACCTGACATTTTGGGGGGAGGTAAGTAGAGTTCTAAAAAGTAAAATTGTTTAACTTTGACCCCTTAAAAGTCAACTTTCTGGCCCAAAATGGATTACAAAAATGTTCACAAATCTCATTACCCTGTATATCAAATTTCGAGTATGTAGACTAAAAATTGATAGAATTATTGCGTAGGGGATGGTACACACACAGACACACAATCACATAGCTACACATACACACAGACACATTCACTTTTATAGATATACAGATTATATTCTAATACGTTTTTCTATTTACCCTGTTAACAAATAATCTCCTCTCTTAATTTTAATTTATTTATATTAAATTCCTTCCTTCTATTCTCAATTTTGAATGTTCAATTCTAACTATAAATATATACAATTAATAAAGAACTTAGATGACCTTGTAACGGGTTTTCTAACCCCATATCCTGTTTACGACTTCCCGTTGCGCATGCTTACATAAAATTTAGAGCGTAAACAAACAAACACAAACCGCTACATTTGCAGAATTTGAACTGTGCACTGAAATATTAACGTTATTATTTAGAAATGACTATTTCACATGGGACAGTTCGGGGATGTTTTGCAACTATTTTGTATTACATCTATTCTGTCGCAATTTTCTTTCAAATAAATCAAAGTTGTCCCGTTGACAACCATAATAACAATTTACAACGGAGATTTCTCAACCGCCTTTATTTTTTGTTTAATTTAATCTCCATTTTTAATAAACATTAGAAACATTCATACATATTCTTCTACACAACAACATGAACAAAAAACTATGTTTGTTTTTTTTCTAAATTTGAATTACAAATAAAAAGCAGCGCGACAATAAAACGCATTTTTTACTGTGTAAGTTTCTCGCGTTCAAATTATCTAAATAAACAATTGATTACACTTTCTGTTTTTTTACATCGATCATTTCTGTATTACGTTTCAGATATTTAACGCAATTTTCTTACAAATAAATCTACTTAAACCCATTGCAACCATAAGAGCATTCTACAACAGCGATTCACGCACCATCTTCTTTTTTTAATTTTTTCTCCATTTTTCATATCCCTTTTCTATAAACGTTCATAAATTGTCTTCTGCACTACTAATATAAATACATAAACCCGGAAATATCTGGGTTTTTTTTAAATTTGCCTTACAAATGAATAATCAACGCGACAATAAAACGTGTTGTTTAATCGTGTACGTTTTAAGCGGCCCACTTATTTTCTGTTTCTCGTTTAAATGAAAAGATCGTTCATGATTTAAACTGAAACGTAAGTAGTATGTATCTGTTCAGTGTCCATTTACATATAATTATGGCTAACCACTTATAATTCAATCCCTGTATTTTTGTTTAAATTAAACAATCCTAAATATAACGACTCATAGAAATATATATATATTATTTTACCATTTTCATATACTTTCTTAAAAATGTTTCTGTTATGACAAAAATAACAATTTTTTTTACGTCTCAAGTGTCCATCTCATACAGAGCTAATATAACATACTGCCCCAACCGGCCACGGGTAGTCTTTTATATATATATATATATATATATATATATATATATATATATACATATATATATATATATATATATATATATATATATATATATATGTCGTATTGTTGCAGAAGGTGCGCAGAACACCTCAATATAACATTGTTTTTTTTGTTTTTTTTGCATTATCGTTTAATTCATGCAGTGCGCATTTTGCCAATTTTATTTACTTCTTTATTGCCTTTAAATAGCGATCGACTGTTCAGTGGTCAGCCTCGAGTTCACCAGCAACATCTAGTGTTGTTTCGCAACGATATGTTCAAATTAAGGTTTCAAATGTTCGTCATCAACTGTAGTGGGCCCGTCGATTAATTCGAGGCACTCATCATTATTGCGAATATTATTGACAATTATTGTATCACACGAGCGTTAGAGATTCCTTGGACAAACCCTATTGGTATCGCGACCTGTCTCGGCAGTTTTTTTTCTTTTTGGACTAGTTTGAAAAGAATCAGATAATTATGCGGATTTGAATTTGAATTAAGAAATCATAGTCTGCGCCATAGTTCGATGTTCTAACTAACCAAAACTCCGGTGAAGCGCATTAAATCTCCGATTTCTAGCCTCCACTTGTTGCCTTCGAGCTTTTGGTGGCTGAGATGACCAAGCGTCAACTTTGGATGTATTGTCTCGTTAAGTGGTCTAACTCTCACTGCAGTAGATCCAGCAGCTGTTTCTGAAGCCGTGGAGGCTGCGTTAGCAACTCTCTCCCGAGCCGTCTATTCTGTCGATTGGTTAGCCCTTGCTGAAAAGATACTGGCAGCATAGGCTGCTCTACGTTGGCCTGATTCGCAGCACTTTGTGAATAAGGTAGTTGAGTGATGGCCGCAGAGAGACTGGATAGACGGCAAGTCCGTTAAGTAACGATTTCGGAAGAGCTGGTCTGAGACATGCGCTGTGCTTCGCGAGAACATAATAATTCTACTTTATATGAGGTCTAGGCTTGCTCTGATGTTCCTAACAGCAATCGCTGCTTTCGTGCGTCACCCGGGCTGATTTTTTTCTGTGAATTGTTGGAGAATTACTCTGTGGGTGTGAATGGAATCGAAGTGGAATGCCCCAAGCAAGTGGCCAGAAAGGATTGCGGCAGATGTTTATTTAGCCCGATGAATGTCTGCCAAAAGAATGGGTAACCGAGTACATATTTAGAGGGCGCGTATGTTAAAAAACATATTTTTAAACAATGTGCGGGGGAAATGCAATCAATATATGTAAATTCCCCAATACACCAGTGAAGAATAATGGAGATGAATAGGAAGTGTATAGAAATGTACAGTTTTGTAAACATCTCTCTCGCTCTCTCTCTCTCTCTCTCTCTCTCTCTCTCTCTATATATATATATATATATATATATATATGTTGTATATTTATTGTTATTATTGTTCTTGCTGTTGTTATTGTTATTGTTCGCTGTTATTCGATCATCAAGAATTCAAAGCTTCACATATGAAGTTTCAACAGTGACCGTCTCGCTTCTAGGCGTTCGAATCCCAACTGCCAACTATCGTCTGTCGTCCTCAAACTCTCTCTCAGTTTCTCCTCTATTAACTATAAAGTTTCTAACTATATCGAGAACTTCCCATTTTCCATGACGCATACACATGTTAAAACATGTGTCTTCTTTCACGTGTTCTGGAAATGCGTGTCAAAAAATGTCCTTTGTTTACAAAAGGAATTTTAACCTATATTCCCAGTAACCTATATTTCCAATATGTTAAACACATGTTTATTAAATTATCTTATAGTTGCATTCCTTAATTGAATTTTTATAACAGAATTGACAACCCACATTCTTTTCTTGAAACTATTTTATCTCAGCTAAACACTGGTTTGTTTTCACATTCCATTGCTAATTCTCTCTCGTAATCTATTTTTAAACCTAAATTACGAGGTTCGAATCTCGTCTATGCTATTTCATTTTCATTTTTACTAAATCTCTCTATTTTTATATAACGTGAAAAGGGGACAGCCCTTATCATGTAACATATATATATATATATATATATATATATATATATATATAACATATTCGAAAAATAAATGAAGTGTAAGTTAAACACATATGTAAAAATATAAAGTGTCGAAACAGATCTCAATCGAAATTTATGAGAAGCTTAAATGAGAAAACAGAAGTTAAAATAAGTGTTCGTAAATGCATAAGTATTGTATAAGCAAGATTATTTTATTCTTATGAGTAGCGTTTTCTTTGAATTTTTAAGTCAAAGAAAATATCAATTTTGTTAAGTTAATGAATTTGCATTTGTATAAATAAATGTTATTTAAAGTGTTACTTAAAGGCATGTTAATCGAAAAATGGGATAGCTATGTAAAAATATAAAAAAAGTAACTTATAATTATACTGTAATTGAGGTATTACCGTCAGTGAGTTTTTTTATTTAAGAAAGTAAATTGTCCAATTGTATCAATAAGTGTATTTCCAATAAACAGACCAGCATTTAGAAGTTATGTCTTCAAACAAAAAACAAAAGAGAAAGAAAGAGAAACCAAGCTGTAATGGTCTTGTTTGCGTGCGGGCGTGGGTGCGTGTGTGCGTGTGTGTGTGTGGGCGTGTGCGATGTTCGTGCGCTGTAAAGTCTGAAGTAGTTGTATGAACAATCCATAACAGAAATACGGTGGCAGCTTCGGGCTGACTCGGTGCTGACTCGTGGTCTGTTCCATTTGCATACGTAAAATAATACCTAGAGATTATTATTTGCGGATACTTATAGAAAAAATTTCCTTTCAAAATCTTGCTAAGAAAACTGGCCGGCACAGCAAGTATTTGTTTGTCTAATTTAATAAAAATCGGTAAAGCTGGTTTTGTAGTCTGTAACGAACGAATTCACAAACACAGACAAATTTGCATTTATTATAGTAGTATAGATATAAATAGATAGATATCTATCTACACACACACACACACGCACACACATACATACACACATATATATATATATATATATATATATATATATATATATATATATATATATATATATATATATATATATATATATATTCCCAACTCGCATTTAGGTGGAAATGCACTCTCGTAAATAATTGAATTCATTCAAGACTTATAGCTAAAACCAAAACAAAACAACATCTAAGTAAATCGCGATATATCCAGACAGTTGGCGAGATGGTCCAGGGGTAAGGGTTTAGGCTCATTACCGTTGAGTCCCGATTTCGAATCTCGCTAGATACAGATAATTACATTTTAAAAATAATTTATATATATATATATATATATATATATATATATATATATATATATATATATATATATATATATATACCGCCCCCCATGTAACATAGCATTTTCCGCAGGAAGAGCATTCTAGTCTGTAGAATACGTGTGTGCGGTGGCACATAGTTGCGAGGTATACGATCCAATTTGTCAGTGTGCATGGTGGTGGGTCCTCATTGTGCTTGCGTTTAGAAAGCTTCTGTCATCGAGATGGTTCAGAGTGGGCTGGTTGCATATTGAGACCCTCACATCTGATATAGAGACAGTTTTTTCCTTTGGTTTATATATATATATATATATATATATATATATATATATATAACTACTTCATTTATTCGCATAAATTTAATATACGAAAGTACAGATATATGCGTAAACTTTAAGTATTTACTTCAAAAGTGCTCAATACGTAGGTAGAGCTAGTTAGTAATTTATAAAATATATATGGCGATTAAGCTACACTGAATATTCTGCGTTTCATCCAACTATAGGATTCGTCAGGCTTATGCGCGAATTCTGTCGTTGCTTCTTGTTCTTATATATGTTGAGGATTTCTAGTCGGCCAATCAGCTTTCTAGTATCCACCGCGCCCCTTCCTACCAGCCAATGGGCATGCATTTTATCAAACAAAGGATCTGTTTTAGAACTAGGTTAGTGGTTTTAGGTGGCCGCTCTCCTTTTTTTTGTACATATAAATATACCTATGTGCACACAACAATGCACATGCATATACATATATGCATATATATATATATATATATATACATATATGTATGTGATCGTTTATGTATATTCATGTTTATTTAATTTTTTTTCTTTTTTTTCTATTGTTATTGTTAGTTTTAAAGCTATTTTGTATCGCTATCCTAGAGTAAGTTTTATTTTGTGAACACCGTTGTTTGCTATTTCCTGCCTACAGTTTAATAGATTTTGAGGTTCTTTTAAGTACAGGATAGACACTTTTTCATGGAGGCATAATTTACATGGGTCGTCTAAATGTCTGCATGTGGTATCTTGTTTCATTATTTTCCATTCGACTGCCGGCGAATGTCCGCTTTCTTTGAGTTCCCAGTATTTATTCGCTAGTGTTGTTTTTATACGGTGTTTTTTTTATTTTTGAATGTGCTTTTGTGGTCATAGTATCGGGTTTTGAAATCTAACGAAGTCATGCCTATGTAATATTTCTTGTTATTCGGGTTTTCCTCCGCAAATATTGTTGCTTGATAAACTACGCTTTTTGTTAGACATTTTTTTTGGACTGGGCATAGTGTGCGGTGTCTACAATTGCATTTATTTTGTTCGTTATTATTATTGTTATTTATTGTATGGTTGTTCTTGTCCGGGGTTGGTTTGTTATTATTATTATTATTATCATTTTTATTATTATTATTATTATTATTATTATTATTATTATTATTATTATTATTATTATTATTATTTCCGCTAGTGCTGGTTTTATTTCTGTCATGGTGTCTACTTTTTTATTGTTTATTTTGTTGTTGTTTACATTGTTTTCATTTAGTATTTTGTTATTATGTGCCTTAATTATCATCTCTTAATTTGCGCAACAACTGTAAGATAACTTCAAGGTATTTTTATTGAAGATTTTGTGTAAGGGGGTGGTTGCGGGAAAGTGTTTTTCAATAAGATCTAGAAATTTCTTGCCAAGTTTTGTTTTTAACATTTGATTGTATACGGCCGTACACCAAATTATAGTTCTTTTTCTTTTGTTTTTATTTTATTATAGTTGTTGGTGTTTTGTTGCTTATATTTGATATCGATATTTTTGTATCCACTATTTTTTAGGGCTGTTTCGTAAATATTGGATGGCCTGTTAAATGCATTTTCGTCGCTTGAGTTATTACTGAGTCTACTTACGATCGAGTTAGGAATATGTTTTATAATTGATGGTGGGTGGTTGGACTTAGAGTTTACGTAAATTGGAGTAGCGTTATCTTTTAAGTATGGTTCATATGTGTTTTTGTCTAAGTTTAACGTGACGTCCAGGAAGTTTGCTATTTTTATGTTAGCTGATATGTCCGCTTTTAGGCCTAATTTTTTCATTTCTTTGTGTATGATTTTCTTAAAGTTGTCTCCCTTTACTTTGTTGGAGTTTTTTATTATAGCTAGTCCGTCATCTCTATATAGGCCGATATCCGTAGTATCGAATATGCTTGTGAGGGTGTATAGAATAGATAATCCCACAAGATCTGATGCCTCTGCAGAGTCTCTGGCACCCATTGTTAAATCGAATGAATTTTTCATTTTATTTTTATCCATTGGTTATTGTAATTTATTAGAACTGATTTTCTACATTTTTTTAATTATGTTGATTTCTTCTGAGGATATATCAGTGTATACCTCGGCAAATTCTAGGGCAATGTTAAAAAGTTCTTCGGATATCGAGGGATAAAAGTCTATGATGTCAAACTGTATGAACGTACTTTTTTCTTTGTTTTCTATATTTTTTAACCAGGTGATTGCTTCGGTAGTATTTGCCCACTGGTTTAGTTCTAGGTCCTGTTTGATGTGTTTGTTTAATCTAGAAAGTATAGTTTTGCTAATTCAACCTATTTCTGGTTTAGTTGGGTTTATCAGGCGGGTGCTGGGATTATTATTAAAGTCCCATTGGTGGTTTTTAAGCAGAATGTATGACTCTCTAGGTTTCAATTTGCCAACTTTATCGCTAATTTTTAGTTTATCGGTAATTTGTTTACTTTCAGTATTTATTATATCTATGTAGTCGCATTTGTTTGTGTCTAGTTTTTTGTAGTTTGTTGTAATGTTTAAAAAAAAAAAAAGGAGAGCGGCCACCTAAAACCACTAACCTAGTTCTAAAACAGATCATTTGTTTGATAAAATGCATGCCCATTGCCTAGTAGCAAGGGGCGCGGTGGATACTAGAAAGCTGATTGGCCGACTAGAAATCCTCAACATATATAAAAACAAGAAGCAACGACAGAATTCGCGCATAAGCCTGCCGAATCCTATAGTTGGATGAAACGCAGAATATTCAGTGTAGCTTAATCGCCATATATATATTTTATAAATGACTATATATATATATATATATATATATATATATATATATATATATATATATATTAGGACAATAACAATTATTATTGGTTAATTTATTGATAGCTAGAAAAATACAGATAGATAGTTTGATAGCTAAATAGATAGATAGATTATTAGAGAAATAAACATAGTAAAAGAGATAGGTAAATGGACTAATACAATCATATCCGCAAATTTGTGGTTTTGTGTAGCGAGTACTATTCATATAAATAATTGCGTATTTTTTAAATTTTTCTCATATATTTTATTGATCACAATCACATTTAATTAGAGAAAATACCCGAAAATGATATATGTAATGAAAGACGTAATTTTTTAAATTATACATATATATTGATGAGCGCCATATACAAAGTTTACCTATTTTGGATAGCAAACCAATAAGATTCTCAATCAATTTGAAGAGAATCCACTTTATTTTCTTGCATGTCGTAATACATTTTTGTTCTAATCTTTAATCACACACCACTTATAGTCGTAGAATTTTTGACATTGAACCCCATCAATTCTCTGCCAGTCCGGCAAACAATCGAGTTTGCCTTTTACTTCAAGACAGCTGGGAGACTTGCCAGATCATTAGAGTAAATGGCTACAGTAATGTCCGCCAATAATGCAACCGTCAAAAACCAATATATCAAGTCTCCCTTCGCCACAGTAAATACTTCACAAGTGTCAATTGAGTCTATCAACGAACACTAATACTTAACAGTCGCTTTTAGTCATGAACGGTGTCTGGCTGTTTGTTGAATAAATGACTTCAAGTGTGTCTAGAACGCGACCAGTGGACATGACACTTTTAATGTAAACGATTTTTAGTTCAGGAAACTACATCAGACTCTATTCATCCTTATATTCTATTCGACTATTTTAGACACGTAAACATACCCCCTGCTTAGGATGATGATGATGATGATGGTTATGATGATGATGGTAAGAGTAGTAGTAGTAGTAGTAGTAGTAGTAACGTCAACAGTAAATACAAGTGATGTAGTCTCCGATAAGATAAAACTATCTAATTTAAGTGGAGAAAAGTTTCTAAAACCGGCATTTGACAATATTTATTTATTTTATCTCTTTCCTTCGCTAAAAAAAGCTCGACAGATTTCACATAATAATGACACAGTATTGGAATATATCATTCGTGTACGTTTGAATGTAATATAGTTGTAAACATTTATCCAAAATCAACTTTAAGATTAACCTGTGTTAATATGTATATTGAAAATACCCAGCTAAGTAAGATGAAACCTTACAGTCTACGGGAGATCACCTGCTAATTAAATATTCCCTTTATATATTTTCCGAAAGATGACGTTTATTATACCCGCTGAGGGTGAAGTAGATATGACCAACTCTTTCCCAAGTCAGATACATGGATTTGACCCAAATATGCGTTTAATGCCCAATGACAACTCATATTCTTGTAAAATAACATTTAAATGGCAGGTTATCATTGTAATTCAATTTGCAAAGTAAAGTTTCCGTAATTTGTTGTGTGTTTGGGTGTGTCTATATATATATATATATATATATATATATATATATATATATATACATATATATATATATAATTAGAATTAGAAATTAAAAATCTGTTTCCTGAGAAGCAAAAACAACAAAGTCAATCACTTGTACGATCGTTTCGGAAACGATGTTTTATTGTGATAAATACACATTAAGCCACGGACAATAATTTTGAAATATAGTTTTTTTTTAAACAAAGTCCCCTCATCAGCAAAATTATTGGGTGTTTTTTATGTAAAATACACCATAACTAACCCTAGCAGTTTTTAAGTAAGGCATATGTATCTAGAAAAAATAAAATAAAAAGATAATTTATTTTTCTAATTAAATAATCAAAGGGAGATAATTAGTGTTTAGTTTATTAAGATTATAAAATATTATATTTTGAACGTATTGAATTTAGTCTTTTTAATACTTTATGTATTTATTTATGTATTGGAATTAATAAATACACCATAGGTTATCTTAAATATATATTTAAAAATATACAATAACGGTAAATATATCAGATATCCTAATATAAATAATAATATTGTGATCAAAATTTTATTAATAAGGGTGTCAAGTTAAACTTAAATTCTGAGATTGAATATTAATGAGTAGCATTTTTAATGAATCATGGTGATTCATCTTTGTTAAATTTAAATCAACGTTTATGACTGCATAAGCTCCTCTCATGAATTTAGGAGGTTGGTTCTATTTTTGATATCGTCATATTTAAAAATCTTAAGGTGCTCCTGTGTACAAAGTGCACAGAATCTATCTCCTGGTATATATATTTTATATGATCGTATTATTTGCAATTTCAAATTGAAGGAAATATTCTTATCTTTGTGTCGCCAAATATGTGTGGATAGAGTGGTTTGGTTCAACAGGGAGTGTTTTTTAAAAGAATGATTATGGATTGAAATTCTATGCTTAATAAGTTCAGATGTGGAATGAAATAGATTGCGTCTTGTTTAATGTATTTATTTTCAGGTAAATTTAGGGTGGCATTGGTATTTTTCGAGCTTATTATATATCTGAATTACAACGAGCACTGTTCTTTTCTTGTGTTTTAATTAAATTAGTAATTTTATTATCACATTAAAATACACTCTGCTCCTTAGACTACTGTATTAACCCCTTTATAATATATATATATATATATATATATATATATATATATATATATATATATGCATGTATATATATATGTATATATACCTACAGATAATTGGAGATATCAAGGAAAGATATATGTGTATTATTGACACATAGACTACTGTATATTAGTCGGCTTACTTTAATTAGTTTTGTTTGTATTTTGTTAGGAATGAATGAAAGATTCAATTTATTCTCACGAACTTGCCATATGGCGGATGATTAGTGTAACATTTATTTCAATAGGTAATTAATTAATTGTGGGCACAAATGCAGTAAAGTTCTGTGATGGGATTAAGAGAAAGATTTGGAGATAGTGATCGTAACAAGATGTAGGATGTGTGCTTTGATATATTTGATTAAAATCCTCCTATCAACAGGCACAGAATGTATTTCCGCCGGCGCCAAATATAGTTTTACGCACTCTTAAAATACTATGTAGATAGACAATTGGCATAAAATGCGATAAAAATTCGTGCAATGTATATACAAAATAATCGGTGAATAGTTTTGTATAAGTACCGATCTACAAGGATCTCGACAATTAAATTAAATATTACAGTTTTAACTATTCATCAAAAACAGTACAAATAATTATGGTCATGTGCTAGTTTGCATATTTAAAAACAAAAAAAATAATATTTCATGGAAACATAGGAATGAATTTATTTCTTATTTCAGAGGAAACGCCTCGACTTTACAGACAAGAAAAAACTATAAAAATATACGAGCAAAAATACACTAATAAAGCGGAGCACGCATCTGAAATAGAACTGAGAGGTAACAGCTTCAGTAAACCAGTTAGTTTTTATACATAACATATTAATGAAAATATCGTATTTGTCAATTTTCTGGCGTTTTTGCCTAATAGTTGGTTGACGTTCGTGAGATTTCTATTTTTCTCCAGAAGGGTGCACCCGACACTCAGTCACAAGGCACACCCATAAAACAGACAAGAAAATCAGTGCAAAGTTATTATGATGAAGCTAAGATTCCTGGAAGAATGCACTAATATCCGTCTTGGAACGGAGTTTGTAATAGACTGAATCAGATAACAAATCACGTGCTTCCGACACTTTTTTTGTCTGGATAAAGTCATACTGTTGCATAATGTGTTGATTCTTAATAAATGTTTATGAAATTTGTTTCGGAGACATGGATGGAATGTCAATGGAAACCTTCAGTAGCTTCTGAGAAATTGAATAATAAGTTAAATGGAAAACAACGTAATAGAAAGATAAAAAATACGGTGAATCAGGGAAAAAGTAGACTATTGAAACATACGTACAAACACGCATGCACAGACACAAACACACACAAATACACACATACACACACACACACACACACACACACACACACATATATATATATATATATATATATATATATATATATATATATATATTAGATTAACATGGAGGTTTTGGCGAAATGTTTAATTTTGATTTTCGAATGATGTATATTAAAAAAATGTTCATTATAAGAGATTTACTTTATATATAGTTTTAAAAGCGTATCTTGCTCTATCTTATCGTTAAAATTTTAATCGTTTTAAAACAAGTGTCTTATCCACCCCCGTTTTTCATGAAGGCGAAACCATCATCATCATCAGCGGTCACTCGTGTCCGAGTAAGACTGTCCTACGTTGTGGCTTCTGAAGGCGAAACCACTACGGTGGAGAAACACTTTCAAGGAATGGATGAAATTTATTCAAAATATCGACAATAACACTCAACATTAGCAAACAAAAAAGGCTGAATTCTCTTTCACGACAATGTCCGATGAAGAAGTGGTAACCGATTCTGCGGGCTTTTTACTTGTTTGCGTTGGCAAAATGTGTTTATTCTAAGACTTCTCATTTAACTTCAATAGGGTTTTGACCCAATATGCATTCATCTTTATGCGAAAGTTAAAAACAAGTATTTCCTTGTCAACCATCGATATATATATATATATATATATATATATATATATATATATATATATATATATATATATATATATATATTATTTAATGAAACTACGCATGCGTTATTAAATGTTGACATATGTGTTAGATTATGAATGATATAGATATTAGATAGTGGAGAATATCTGGGCGGAAATAGTCACAGCTTTTGCATCAGTCATCATCAGATGTGACTGAGTACAACTTAATGTGCACGACTTTACGCGTAGCAATTAACATATATACGTTATTTAACGTACCCCAAGTAAGATCTGAGGATCCATAGCCGTACAAGACAACCTGACGCATTATATTTGTAGAGAATGTACACAGAGGAAAATAATATATTTTTGACTAAGCACTAAGGTTTATCGTCTAGAATGCTTATTGGAATAATGTCTAAAAACAAAACTATGTGAGATGTCTTACGCAGAGAACGACGATATCGCCATCTGAACCTGTCTTTTTAGTATGAGTAAACATATGCTTTCTCACTCCCACTGTCTAAATCGTTCCTTGCTTTCTATCTATATTTTTCTGACGTTTTCTTGTTCTCTCTCTTTATTTCTTTATTTCTCTCTCTCTTCCTCTCTTTTGCCCTTTCTGTCTGCCTTTGTCTGTCTGTCTCTCACTCTTTCTATATATATGAAAATATATACATATATATATGTATATATATGTATGTATATATATTAACATTCATACGTCAGCGTTGCTTCCAAAGAAGTGCTCAACAGATGACGAGACCTAATTCAAGCATGATTTACAACAGAAGCATAATTAAAACTAACCAAGAGCTTCATAGCAGTATTTAACGGTTCTACCAGACATTTTACTTTTAAAAAAAATAAGAATGCATATCCCACAATAATGTTGCAAAGATTTTATCAGTTTGTGTAGAGTAATAAAAAGATTTACAAACGAGCATGTTTAAAAGCTTCTATCTCCTATTAAAACACAGAAAAATCAAAAACACAAGAAAGGCAACAAGCTAATATATATATATATATATATATATATATATATATGATGTTTTGTCATATAGCATGACTGTATAACCGTTAGAAAATATGTTAATGCTTCCTAAAATTATCAACAAATATATAAAATTTAAGTTTACTTCGTCATAAATGAGCTATTTTCGCATGGTGTTCAAAAACAAACCAAGTTATATAAACGTACTTTTTGATTGCGGACAGATATATTTTTCGAAAAAAAAAAGATTTCCGATGAAGTAAAAAAAAATTTTTTACCTAGAATTATTTTTAATTTAGAAGTGAAATTTAGATTGCAATTGTGCAATTTATTCGGTTCCGCTTAAGTTTGAATGGCAAAATAAAAACATGCCTTGTTATTAAAATCTCTTGAACTATTATCTGATAGGTTAACAGGAAAATTATAAAGGTAATATAATTTAAAAACCTTAAAAATCGTCATGAGTTTATTTTTATATAGCTTATTAAACAGAGACAACATCAAGGATTTGCGTGGTTATGCATATAGATAAAAAAAATTAATATCATCAATAACGGAGATATGTATATATCTATAAATATAATATATATATATATATATACATATTATATAGACACAGATATATATTTATATATATATATGTATATATATATATATATATATATATATATATATATATATATATATATATATATATATATATATATATATATATATATGAGGGTGTATACCTACATGCGCGTGCGTTCATGTGTTAATATATGTATTGAAATCGAAACCTTTTCACTACGGTGTAATATTTTTTTTTTATTCTAAAACAAAATAATCTGATTCAAATTGTTTGTTGTAATATATGTATGTATATATGTATACACACACACACACACACACACTGTCATTATGCCATGTAAACTGTACTAAAAAAATAATCGATTCAACGCAGTTCTCTGTCATGCCCAATAAAAAAGTAAGATACGATTTTAAGTGATTACTTCGCCAGGACAATATAAAAAAACAAGCTATTTTGTTGGTCAATTACATTTGTTTAATATTACATGAACCCCCCCAAAATACTCATGTATAAAAATGTTTAATTAGTACCCTGATTACGTGATCAGCAACGTCTATACAACATAGGGGATGAAGTATCAACTATGCATAGACTCGGGTTTAGGAAATGTCAAAGGGTTAAAAGAGTTAAACAGATAAGTTGTGGATAAATGAGGAGTTAAATTCCTTAAGAAACAGACAAAAATGTGGGCGGGTCATAGGTGTAATAAGTTAAGAATAGTAAAGTAAAGTATGAGGTTGTATAAAACGAAACGGAATATGATAACAGAAAAGATTAGTAAAAAAATGTAGGTTAACAATATGTTATTACTATTACAAAAATGTGAATGGCGGATCATTTTTACTATCTAAGCAATGTTTTTTTCAACTATCTAGGTTTACTAGCTTGATATTTTACGTAAATAATGTTAAGTAGAATATACTATTATTATAATATTTTATTAATATTTACAATTATTTAATGAAATAACTTTATAAAATATGTGCGTTTAAAATGTCTGAAACTAAAATAATAATAGAAGTAAAACAGTCAATGTATCAGCATGTTACAATAAATAAATCAATCCACGGCTGAATCGTTTACACTACGCATATTAAAATGAAATACAAAAGGCGTTAGATTAAATTTACATTTTATAAAAATAAGAAATAATGGGGTGTTTACAACAGCTTATTCTAGCTGAACTGTAAGTATAACCTAAGACTGTATTAATTAAGCGAACATGATATTTAATAAAGCTATTAATAAATTCTCAGGTTGATTCTATACAAATATATGAGGAAAATATAAGGAAACATGCAAGTTCACATATATCGATATATACGTTTTATATTTTACTTCAAATGCCCTATTACTCTGTGTCAGAAATCAGTCAAGAGCATTACACTCTGTAAGGTCTGTAATAAAACACTTTTCTGATGGTTTTTCTATTTGAATACAATAAAACATATCCTAGAATATTATACGAAAATAGAATAAAGTTTGTTTTGTAATACACAACTGTAAATTTGCATGCATATTAATTTTCTCTGTTTACATTATCTAAAGAAACTCAAATTAATGAATTCATGTCATTGAATTGTGAACCGTTTATCGTCGGCTCTGTTTTTCCAGCTTAAATTTATACATAGGATTGATTCCTTGATTTCAGACACGTTTATGCTAGAAACCAAATAAATGAACATGTTTTATTTTTTGCAGTCGTTGAAAAAAGTGTATTTTTAGTAAAACGTAAAATACAAATTAAAAGTTATTTCTACCCTACAAAAATACCCCCGACGTCTGTATGTAAAGTTACGTGATAGGAATACCCAGATTAACAGCTGAAGCATACATTTGAACATACCATATTAGTTAGTGTAAATCTAAATCGCAGGTTATGCACAAAAGTTTCTTAAAGACTATTATTTTAAAGATAAAAATGTTGTGTGCGTGTATATATATATATATATATATATACGCACACACACACACACACACATATATATATATATATATATATATATATATATATATATATATATATATATATATATAAAACGTTTCCCCTGTTTTGTTTTTGTGTTCTTATATCTTGATAAAAACCTATATAAAAATTACTCTATAATCTTGAATTCAATTCGAAATATATATATATATATATATATATATATATATATATGTGTGTGTGTGTGTGTGTGTGGGTGTGTTAGTGTGTGTATGTGTGGTTCTGTCTGTGTGTATGAGTGCAAGTACGTGTGTATATGTATGTGTGTGTGTCTGTGCGTACATTGCTTTTACCCTAATACTTGTCTGTAACACAATTATCCAATGCTTTTTTAGTTTGGATAGCAATTTAATATGTAATGATTTAGAAGCATTAAGAATGCACTTTTAATAATAATTGATATCTGCTAGGTTACTAATTCCAATTAAAAATCACAAATTAAAGAAGCACATTTTCCAGAAAAAGAAATGAGAAAAATATACCGTTGATTCCGTGAATGTGATCATATAAAAAAGAAAGAGGCGTGTTGTGTCCACAGTGGTTCCAAAAAAAGTAAAGACACACAAGGGGAAATTATAAAAAGAGTAAGTTTTTAGTTAAAAGTAACTAAAAAGAAAGATAATGGGTTAAAAACAGAAAGCAAAGCACCTAAATTAAAATAAGAATAAATATAAAATAGCAAATTAACAACTAAACCTGATGAGAAAAAATAACATTTTTTTTTAATTCCACGCAAGCCGATTTAAAATCACACCTGCTCAGGTTGATGCTATCATAAAAATCTTGATATTTCAAAAGCATGTGTACCCGATCTCATCCCAGCTGGGCTATTAAAAAAGTGTTCAACCGAATCAGCTCCAGTTCTCTCCAAACTCTACAACAGATGGCTTTAGTAATCTTGCATTCCGGGCTGTTGGAACACCGCTTCTGTGGTACCCGTATTCAAGAATTCTGGCGAAAGAACATACCCATCAAATTATCGCCCCTTTAGCCTCCTCCCACTGTTCGCCAAAATATTTGAGACCTTAATTAAGCATGCTCTATACCATCACCCTACAGATGCTACATTTCTGATTGACAAACAATATGGATTTAGACTAGCATGTTCGACAGTCGACATCCTCACTGTAATCTCTGAACGTATATAACATTCGCTGGACAAAGCGGGGGAGGGCAGATATATCTAAGGATTTTGACAGGGTATGGCATGAAGTGCCTAAGGGGTCTATACTTGGACCTCCATTGTTCCTAATATTCATAAATTATCTCACCGACAAAATTGCCTCTGATATGGGTATATACGCTGATAACACCACACTCTATAACAGGCACGAAAGGAAAACAAACATACCCATATGTAAATAAATGGCAAAACCACTAGAGGATGAGCTCCAATCTGTAGTGGAATGGGGACCAAAATGGATTGTCACATTCGATGATGCCAAGACTAAACTGGTTTCCTTCAATAATTACAAGACACCTTCTCTGCCACCAATAGCAATGGCCAGTGACTCTTTATCTGAGAGTACATCTTTCAGACTGCTTGGCCTAACGTTCACAAGAAACATGAGTTGGAACAATTACATTGAAATCATTGCCAGGGCCGCTTCGACGGAGGTAGGCTCTCTTTAACGGGCTAGAAAACTACTAACACCCGAAAGTATCATGTGCCTTCGTAAGGCCACCATTTGCTCCTGTATGGAGTATTGCTGTCACATTAAGGCGGGTGCATCTGCTATGAGTCTCTCGCTCCTAGACAATGTTAAAAAGAGAGTCTTCAATCTAATAGGCCCTGAACTTGAATCTAAGATTCAGCCTTTGTCCTATCGACGAAATATGGCATCACTCTGCCTCTTCTTCAAGTATTTTAATGGTGAATGCTCTGGCGAACTGCAGACACTGTTGCCCCCACGACGTAGACACCATCGACGAACCCATAGGCAGATAAATCGCACCCCACACAGTAGAGATCCCTAGATGTAAAATAGATTTCTACTCCAGTAGTTTCTTCCCCGGAACCGCTGGACTTTGGAATTCCGTTCCAGTTCCCTGCTTTACAAACTGTACTGACATGCAGAAGTTCAAGTGTAACGTGAATCGATATCTTGCTGCCCACAATCCCTACATTGTGCCCCAGTAGTTTTTGCCCGTGATAGTAGCCCCCTACACCAAAGTGACAATGTGCCTTGTTTGGGAGTAAAATGTAATAAAAAAATCAGACACACAAATTAATCTAACTCAGCTTAGAGATTGAGGCACTGATAATGTGTTTGCCTGATTAATCTAATACATTTAATAAAAAACGAACAAGATAATTTGAATATAATTCACGTTCTATAACACCCCAAAGCAAACATGAATTTTAGAAGTTTACTTCCGGCACACGTTGAAAGAAAAGGCATACCATCTTTACAGTGGGAACGTTCGAAATGAACATTTCTGTTTGAAACATAAAAATTAAATTATATCTTACAAATTATATCAACAGCAGATTTTCTTTTTGATGCCACTTTGTAAAAGGAGCAACTATACTATGATGTGTGATCTGTCATATTAATGTTTAATTCATCCATTATATATAAATAATTTTATAAAATATACAATAGATGCTCTACAGTGCAATCTAGACTAACATTTTATATGGATTATATAATTGCAGGTAAGTCAGTAGGCATTACGGCCAGTAAACAGATAAGTTCAAAAGTACACATTATCAATTGATTTGGTAACAACAGGCGTTTTTCCTTATTTTAGATGTAATTTTCAAATATTCATTAGAAAGAAAAGCAGAATAATGAGAAATAGTGGCAATACGTGTAGATCAGCAAATGCAAAATTCATTTCAGATTACATAATGTTCAATACGTAGGGTTTCTGGTGTAAATTACTTTTTAGGTGTCTGAAATATCAGCATTATTTGGAAATGTAACATATGTAAAAGAATTGCTACATCATATAATGAATAGCTCTATATAACTTTTAGTACCGTTTATATTATATGGTTTGTATGTGTCTTTGTGTACACCCAACAAAACTTCGGAGGTTAGTAGACAACGAATTGTGGATGCGTTACCACCAGCTCTCGTTAATCTCGCTTGTCCTTATATGCCCGTCAGTCCTGATTTCTAATGATGATTTTTCTGACAAAGGATGAATAAAAAACTAATTTCCAGGACGGCTGTACTTCGTGAACAGTAGTCTGAGATGTCAGAAATCTTCTGTTTCTATGTCTATCTTTGTGGCCATGTCACTAGTAATGGTGTATGACGTACATGTTTGATCTGGACTTACTTACCCCCCCCTAATAGTCAGGGATCCGAACCTTGGATTAACCACTAATAAGGCTGTCCTATCAGCAGGGGAAAAGTAGTTGTGCTGTTGTATTGGAATCTGGTGAATGTATTTATGCCTATGCAGTAGTTTCTGGTGGGGCCTGTCGATGCCATACTAGTGGGTAATTGTTACGGCTTTACCTTCTCATGTGCTACAAAAAGTCCTGTTTTTTCTACTGCTTTCGCTCTCTGTTCTGCTCTAACTAAGTCTTTCGACCTGTTCCAGGAATCCCAAATCCTCAACATGAAATATCACCAGAAAAATAACACGTGGAAAACTAGAACCCACTCGTCCAACGTAGACCCCTACTACCATGTCTCCTTCACCAACAGCAGGGGTCTACGTCCCAAATTCTAGAGATTGAACCGCAATTACAGGAGCCGAAACCGACATATTTTTCCTAAGTCAAACGAGCAAAGGGCCGACCACTTCCCCAAACTAGTTAATAATTAAAGGATACGCTAACTTAACATCTAAACCTGACCCCCAAGATAGCCATGGACATGGGATATGTGCCTACATTAAAGACGGCTTTCCGTGTGTTAGGGATATCTCAAGCGAATAACATAATTTGCCTTATATATGCTTACGGGTTGCACTTGCTTGCACCACTACATTTATATTTGTCCTCTATAACCCCCACAACAGCGGAGTGGCTCTATTTAAGAGCATATCTGAGGGAATTTTTCACATCCTGTCTGTTCATCCTTCGGCTGACATCCACATTTGTGGTGACGTCAATGTCCACAATGTGGAATGGCTGACCCACTCTAACAAGACATATGATGAGGGGAGGTTCTGTCATGATTTCGCTATTAAATCATTTCTCTCTAATAGGCTCATGAGAGTAGTGTTTGATGGGCAGAAATCAGAGACCCGCAGTTTTTATGCTGGATCCCCTCAGGGGTTCATCCTGGGCCCAACTCTCTTCCTCCCAATAACACATACTTAAATCATTCGTTGACATCTATGCTGATGACACGACCATCTATGGCAACACATCAAACGCTGTAGATGAGAAAGTTCTCTCTGATTGTCCCTTCTCTGATCACGAGCGCGTGGTACTGTGGGGGAAAATGTGGTTGGTTACTTTTAATGCATCCTAAACAGAGCTGCTATCTTAACATCATCAACGCTCCCTTCCCCATCTGACATCAACTTAAATGGAAGGCTCTCGTCGTGGGGAAGCACCATGTTTTGATAAGCTTCTGTGCTTGACATTTACTCTTGACCTGATATGGAACACGTACATCAAGTCTGTTGCCAAGCTCGCTGGAAAAATTGTAGGATCCTTTTACCATTCCAGGACATATCTAACTGCTGATGTAATTCTCTATCTATACAAAAGTAAGTACTGCTACGACATCTAGGCGTGAGCTACTAAAACGCCTATCCTGCCTTAACAGAGTACAATATATGCTTCGCGGCTAGTGGGGGATGACCTTTTTCTCTTCCATGCAAGTTCTCTCCTAAGGGGAGACGTTGCAAGCCTGTCTTTGTTTTATCGTTACTTACATGGCAAGTGCTTCTCTGAGCTACAATCCCTGTCCCCCTCGCCAATCTTTCACGAAAAACACCCGTCTATTTGAAATCACTGTAAACAAAATCCCCTACTCTTTATCTCTGCCAAAACCAAAACGTAGACTCCATGAACAACGCTTCTTTCTTAAAAGTGCACGCGTGTGGAACTCTGTTCGGTTTGCCTGTTTCCCACCTGACTACAACCTGGATGTCTTCAAGTCCAACATAAACAAATGCCTGATTAACCACCCCCTTAAATAGGACACTTTATCAAATCTCAAACCTAACTACTGTAAACGCAATAACCCTTATCTCCGGGTGGTTTCCGGCCTTTGATAAGTGGTCACCACTTTGTAAAAAAAAACTTTCTGTAGCTTGCTCTAAATATTTCGGATATATGTCTTACACTTTACCCCCTTGAATTATTCTATTAACTATGCACACCTTCAAAGAGAACCTCCCGATAATTCATTAAAATTAACTTATGCCCTTCCTTACACCATAGATAGTTCGTATTTATATTCAGGTTAGTCTTTCTATTTGGCAACAACTTGAAAGAAAGTATTTTCCTTGTATATATTACATGCACTCGCGATACATTTTCTTTTACATTCTTATTTTGCGTGATATTTTAAACAATTAGAAATGTATTTTACCCCGCTTCGAACTCGTTGGCTTTTTAATACTTACTTTAATGAATGAAAACTATATCTGCCTGTCCGTTAGATCGAAGATCATACGTCAGTGTTGTCATGCGCTTTAAAACTAACGAATCACACAACACTTAAGATTAACTATCATTGAACATTTTATCATTGTAACTTACTATGGTATTTGGTTCTCCCAGCCGACATATTCTGTTAGTGATCATATCCTATTGTCTGCTGTTGTATATTTAATAGTTTCTAGACATTTAACGTAGCTGTCTACAATCCGTACATAATGGTATTTATTTAATGGTTCTGAGTAGTTTGGAAATGTGTTACTAACGGTCCATCGTCTTTGGTCTCACAAGAATCTTTACTGGTGATCATATTTCTGATAATTGTCTTACCAAATGTTGAATGTAGTTGTCTATTTTTGTCAATACATAAATCTTCCCATTACATAATGTGTTCAAAACTCTTTTACTCATATGCGTTTTATAACTACTATTTGTGCATATATCAACAACTCGTCCAATATTGAAAATGGCGATACATTTTATTTTTCTCATTACCTTTAATTGTTTACTTATACTTATCTTGTTAATTATTTTCAGCCTAACTGCTAATCTTTTAAAGGTGCTAATCAGTACTCAGATTTCGTTTTCTTCTTGTTTCTGTAACTCAATGTTTCTCCTAATAGTTGAACGTTTCCACGCTTAGTCTGAAAATGTTATCCACGCATGGGATTCTCCTGAAAGACATATTGTATTTTAAAGTCATTATTGACAGTAACTTATTTGCAGAATGCACGAAACACTTTTTTCAACAAAAAATCGACAAAAATGATTATGGTTGTTTTGTAAAAAAAAAAAATCTTCCTCGGATATATCTAAGAAATCTTAACACAGTGAACGTTAAGGCGAGTTCCTCCCAAAATGTAAAATATTGTTTTCTCTGCAAAGAAGATAAACTCTTGAAAGATTAGCTATAGGTGTTGTTTCTCCTCCCTAAAATTATTGTAGGATATGGGCACATACGACGGAAGCTAAACATAATCCATTTTTCGAATCTCAATGTTGCAAAATTAAATTCTATAAAAAAATATGTTTATTTATTAAATGCATTGTTGCATTCTCTTGCCTGGTGCAAGTTTTTATTTTATAAGGAGGGTAATATAACGGCCAGCTTATGTATACACATGTGTGCCAACCTCAAATATAATTCGTAAGTTAAACCATGGAGACCAGTAGTTCTGTCAAGTTCACCCTGTTTAAGAGCCTCTAGAACTTCTCTCTCTTTTACAAAACTTTCGCAAATAAGCTCTTCTGTTGTCTTCATGCGACAAAACTCCATTAAAAGACGTAAAACAGAGCAGGCTCACTAGTAAAAAGATGTAACACTAAAGAGAGGCCGCATCAGACCTGTAGGGTTGATGTGACGTTTCTTTTGGTTAAATGTACTTTTTTTGTTCCCGGACGATGATCGGGCGTTGAAGGAATACAAATTATTATTAATTTTGTTTGTCAATAAATTCTGAGCTAAGTCTGTTGTTGAGATGGCGGCGGCAAATGTGCCTTTGTAGCGAGAGGTTAAATCACAAAATCTTCAAAAGCGAAAAAGAATGCATAAAATATTTTAGCGAAAATACACAGGCGTTTGATCTGAAATAGCCGAAATCATAGTTTTGCAGGAGCCGGAGGGTTGGGGATTTCACACCCACAATTGGCAAAACTATGAGCCAAGGTTGATCTGTGAGTTTGACAAGTTGAAAAAAGTCGGGTTGTTTTTGATCTGAGAGAAAAACTCGCAGTGACTCGGCATTATGTTTTAGAACAAAGAATAGGAAAAAAATGAATTGTCCGAAATTTCAAAACAATAATATGACGTATCGAGAATTGTCATTTGGTGAATCAGGTCGAACGACAATTGAAGTTATGAAATATTTTTGCTCGGATGGGAAAATGTGTTGTCCGATAAGTTCAAAGCGCCAAATGCATTCTTGGTCTTTTGACATAAACAAAATGTCTGATATAATGGAATGGCCGACAACCAGAACTTAATATATGGATAAACTAAAATTCCTTTGAATTATCAAAGCGAAAAATGAGAGCAATAGATAATTTTAAAACAAATAAAATCGCGTGATTTACTTTAAGTCAAAGGAAAAATAATTTTCCTGGATATGGAAAAATTCCATTAGTAAGCCAGGGAGGAGTTAAATAATACAACGTGTAAGTTGGGCGTTAATTAAAGGAGGAGTTCATCCAATTTTGGAAATGGACCAATGAAAAAGGGGACTGTCGAAGTATAATCAACCAATGAAAAAGGATCCTGTCGAAGTATAATCAACCAATGAGAAAAGGCCCCGTCGAATTATAATCAAGCAATTTGATTGGTCGATGACGCACATGGATGTCGTCATCATTCCATAATTGTATTATAAAAGAAATGAAAAATCAGAGATTAAGTCAGAGAGAGTCCGGAATCAGAGTCAAAGAGAGCTAAGTCAAGTTGTTCTGTCTCGGCAGAATCACCTCTCCTCTCTCTCCCGCTCGCTTTACTCAACGCTTATAACGTGTCGATCACTTAACGAGAATTACGCAAAGGCCGCGATACCGACCAGATATTTCAACAACAGAAGCTCAGTTGTAGAACTAACTGCTTGGTTGAATTAATTGTCAACAATATGTATATGCTGTAAATACTTCTTTTATGAATTTCTGAAATATATATTATATTAACCGACCTCCAGAGTTTTGTTGCTGATGTGCGTTGATCCCTATATGTGGATATTTCTTTATTTGCCATTTGTAACACCGTATCTGTCAACGAACACCCAGAATAACTAGACGATCCACGGAGGACAGACCTTGAGGACCGAGCATCCGAGAAGAATCCCCAAAGCCTTAACGAAGAACTCACTGGGTGACGCGGCGTACTAACGGTTGGCAGACATGCTTGGCAAGTCGACATATTATAACTGTACCGACCAGGGTGCAGATCATAACTGGGCCGCGATCAGAGGTTCAAGGTCGTTTAAGACCACGTTGCAAGGTCACAGAGATATTGAAAATAAAATCAAACCCCTGTAAAATCCTATGGTTGTTTCCCATGGTACATTAGTCGGCAATTGGGCACTTGCGAGTTGTAGATATATAGACTGCCAAATCTATTCTGCACGCAATGGAACAGCCATATTTGTCGCCTCGTTAAGCGCTTTTACATCTAGACCTAGCTAAAATTCCTTGGCATTATTTGCTATCCTAGGAGCCAGGTTCTGCCTTAATTATTGTAAACCGACTAATATCCCTTTCCTCCAAGCCCGATTCAATCAAAATTATGTGTTTCTTTCGCTGCATTAGAGCAAAGATTTATTCGGCGGCTTTGATCGGTAATACTATACGTAATATATTTTTAAAATGAGCTCATTATTTATCCCCAATTATGGCTCAAATTAGTTCCCGTCGCATTATTAATAAAAGCTTGTCACGAATCTTCCAATTCGAAAAAGGACATGTTGAAATTTCAGAGTCTAGATAGCCTAGGCTTAACGCTGTCGAAGTTTAACCGAACTCGAACTCTGGTCCAAGTAAACTATATTCGTCAATCTTTTACTATCTATAAAAACCTAACTTACAACTGATCGATATAACTCGAAAGTTGCATCGAATGAGCGCCACGGTTGATTTTACAAGTCCACATTACATTCCGTTTGTTTATTCCGTGATTAATGCACAATATCGGAATTATCGATACAATTCTAACATTGTTTAATATTGGATTTCGGTTAGTTGCCCAAGAAACATCACCACGCGATCTACTTGATTGAGGACCGCGTTACAGTCTCTTGCTCCAATTAACTGCCGAGATGCATTCATGCAAAGCTCGACCAGTCGAATGTAAGAAGGCTTCTCATTAAAGCTATTGGTCGCAAATACCTTCATAGGTCGCAATATGTCCTCTTTATTGTAACATCTAAAACGCTCAGCCTTCGCTCGGCATCCCATATAATTAGGTTACATGGCGCATTCAAAGTTAGATTAACCTCCAGGAGACCCCGCTTGAATAGATATTAAAAAAACGTGTTACATATGAAAAAGTCTTTATCAAACACACTGTGATGGTCCGATAAAATAAAGTGAGTATTCTATAGAGCAAATAGCCGAACCGAGTCGTACAATGGCGCGTGCAACCTGATGTTTACGAGAGGTTACACACAAACATCGGACATCATAAGCTTGGAAATCTGGATGACATTGTTATTACTTTTAGTTGACTACCCGGACCGAATATGTTAGTGCTAGGATTTCACAGAATACTCAAGGATGACAGTGTTTATAGGGCTTTAATGGACAGATCACCGTCATCGATAGGGAGTGTTAGTTTAACAACCTTATATATTGATAAATACGAACAGATACCTCACAAAACCAGATTTTCGTAAAGTTCGTAAAAGTGTGTATGGTGATAAACCTGGTGCGGAAATATGAAAAGTTAAATTACATACCGCCTGCTTTCTGAAGATGGTTCTCGCTGTATTTCTGATTCTGATGACCGTAAATATCCCGGTGCCCTTCGGGAAATTCAGGTGTTCTTCGCCACGGATGCGGTGTACTATTGCGAAATCAAATATTTTTCTGAAATCACTCAGCGCATGTATCTTTGCTCTGGAGATAACCTCCAGAATTATGAGGCAAATATCATGCCCTTGAGGAAGAAGTGCTTTCTTTGTTTGTATTTTTCCGGCAGGTATATTTAATTGGTTTTTACTGGGGAGTTGCGAAAACAATTTTTTAGTTTTGTGTAGAAATTGGGATGGATCCGGGACATTGTAGTAGACCCCGAAAGGGGGTTTCTGTGCATCTGACAATGGGAGAAAAGAGGGTAGATTCAAAAGAGTATGATTTTGGTCGTTTGCTTTATGGACTCAGATATATTAGTTTAAATTGTTGAGGTTTTATGGTCCAGTGATAGGGGAAGCCATGATCTTTGCTGTTGATTTAGTTGTGATTATAGGGCCTGTGATTATTTTGGACGGAGTATGAGGGGTTAGACTTCGTGGTAGAAACCGGTGTACTAGTTTTTATCTAATTTTTCTTTTAAATATTTTTCTCCCGGATCTTTTCCAGGCATATTTAAAACATGTTGTCCTCAAGCTTTTGCTCTAAACTTAGTCGCCCGGGTGTCTATTGTTTTCTTGTGACTAGTACCCGCGGTATGTCTTTTTGGGATTTACTAGCTGTGCTAAGGTCGGTAAATATGTCGATATTGTGTTTACTCGGAACCGGTCTCAGATTATTAGTTTACGGTTATGGGAGCCCTTTCCTAAGTTCCTAGGTAACCCCCCACCTTATTTCTGGGACAACTTGTTGAGTTGATGTGTTGTTTATTTGTTGTGGTTGGTTAGGTGCCGCATTTGTCTACAGATCCAATACGGAGACTTCTAGTCTGCGACCATTATAAGTAGTGTGTCTTGCCTTATTTATGTCTAGAACATAAGGTATTTCATTGAAGGCTTGTCGATCCCGGATTACTTTAAAATGCATGTTTACTAATACTCGTCGAAGACAATCTTAGTCATGTTTCCGCATTTAATTAAAAAGGTCGCTATTTCCATACTCTTTACCTTAAAAGTAATATAAAATAAAGATACAAGTACTATACATGTAAGCTGTAGTCTGTAGTTATAATCGTTTCTGAGTATTCTATTACGTGTTTCGGTGTTGAATGTAATAAACTTCAAGTATGTGGACCCGGGCAATAGACTATATGTAATGGGTGAATTCCAGTTGTAGGGCTAAGTTTTATTACGAGGTCGAATATATATATATATATATATATATATATATATATATATATATATATATATATATATATATATATATATATTGCCAAGAACAAGTATTGGATTGTTATTTGTTAAATTAATTCCGAATTTTGATGCAAATCAAAAGGCCTTTAACGGTTACCAGGTTGTGCGACGATGCTATAAATTCTTTTACGCCTATTAAATTTTCCGGAGGTTTGCTAAGATTTCGTAAAGGGTTAGACCTGTTCAAACCTCCTTAGTTATATTTGGCTTCTTTGATTGTAGCTTCCATACTCAAAAAATTTAAAGTAACTGTTCCAAAACAAAGGCATTCAAAATATAACAAACAAACAATAAAACCAGGAGAAAATTAAGAAAATAATATATGACGATAAATAATCCAATCAACACGCTGGCAAATATATCTAATAGACAAATTGACGTAGATTAAAGCAAGCACAAACACGTGCTTCACAATGAAAGAAATACTGTCATTTTGATGTGACCAATATCGAGCTTGTTTTACGTTGAATATTACATCTTTTTGGATCTGACCTTCGGGTTTCAGAGGTCCATGCCTCTTACATTTTACAATATAAACATGCTACTTTTGGACCCTGCTGCCAGATTGTCATAGAATTTTTTGGAGTTTGCCTGCGTCAATTTTGAAAATGTATTATCTAATTTGGGACGTAGACATACGAGTTTTGTAGACATTGATAAAACAGGGTTACAGCTGTCCGTATACTCTTACTTTAGTGTTTTTTTATTTCTCATGTAGACTACTGTCAATTCCACTTTGAATTATTCTATGTTTTAATTAACATTTTTTTCATTTATACACCTTTAATTGTTTTATTATGGCATTCGGTTGCTGGTGTGCGGGTAGTGAATTAACGGTGTGTCCAAATGCCTAATCTCGATTTGTTTACACACAGGACATCGCTTAATACGCTAAAGGCAGTTTGTTCTAACATTTCCAAATATCCTGACTCCAAGATGGAAGTCTTATAGTATATATATATATATATATATATATATATATGTATATATATATATATATATATATATATATATATATATATATATATATATATATATATATACTACGTCAATCGCTTTATTGCAGATTAGTAACATATCAATATTTCACTAAATATTGATATCCCAGAAAAAGAAAATTATATCAAACGACTACTTTAAGGTCACTAATTTCCCAATATTTTATCAAAATGCTAAACTTTGGTCCATCCGTCCAAACCGTTAAGTGTAGCACGGGTATCATCTGTAATGTTATTTTGTGCCGCAACCTTACTTATTTCCTCATCTTGTTTGCTCCACGGAGGCCTTGGAATTGTTTTTATGTATCATGCAATATTTTTCCACACATAACTTCAGACCTTCCTTGATCTTGGAGCAATTCCTGCTCCCGAAAGTTCCGAAACACTTGTGCTGTTTGGGTTTCAGTCAAGTTTCATACGAATTCTGCGAATATCACGATGTGTTAAGTTTGCAGGTTGAAAAAAGTAACGTAGAAAGCAATACAAATGACGACTCAACAAACAAAGGTAGAGCAAATGAGAAGTGTATTAGGAAAATGTATATTTACAGGATATTTACACAATGGTGTCAAATAAGAGAGTATTTGCTGGAGAAATATATCTGCTATCGGTGGCCTTCGGTCGCTTCTGGTGAACACACACTCAGACTAACTGAGTCTTCCTATTTATGTGTAATTACTATCCACATATGCAAATGAATGTGTGCCACCACAACACCCTCCTCCCAATATTTTAAGTCGCACAGATTTCAATATATTTTTCTCTTGGGATTGAACATAAATGGTTCATTAAACTTTCTTTTTCTCCCTGATCTCCGGGGTTCAGGTGTATATTGAGGCGGTTCCAAATTAAAGGATTCGTATATGATGTCCATGGTGTCCTCCTCTTCGACTGCTGTTGTATAATCACCATCTTGAATGTGGCGTTTTTTTATTTGGTTCAGGGGCATTTTATGTATATTTTGTGGATCTTTAATCATCTATGTACAGTCACCAATGCGTTTATCCATTACTCATATTCCCAGTAAGAAGTGTTATTCCTGTAGCACTTGAAATATACTAGATCTCACGAGTTATATTTCTTCCTTATCATGCATATTGTTTCGGACAATTGCCTGTCTTGGCAATAGTTTATCCACCGCTGATTTCACCATTCTGGCAAACATTAGTTCAGCTGGTGATATGTTTTACAGGGTAATAGGGTGCGGTGTTATCCTATATATTTGCAAAAATTGTTGCAAAGCCTTTTCCGTGGGAATCCCAATGGATTTTTCAACGCTCGTTTTAACGTGTCCACGAACCTCTCCGCGAGGCCGTTCTACCTTGCTCAGATTCCAGCTTAGACAACACTCGTCTGCGTATTTCTGTATTTTTCGTGGAGACTAACGCTTGTGCGAAGATTAAGCATTTGAAATTTTCTACTGTTAGTTCCGCTAGCTTTAAATTATCACAGTTTTTATTGGCAACTGATGCGTATGTCAAATAATCTTGGCTTCCTTAGATTCATACACAAACATCTCTTATGAAAAAGAGATATAGTCGGATTAAATAATTATTTTAGTAATTTTACAGCTTCCATGAAATCTAATGCCGTAGTTTTTTTAGGTAGTATATAATCTACGAACTTGCTGTGTTCTCTTACACCCAACTTTCTGAGTAAAAGGCTAACTTTCTATCTATTAGGCCAATTTTTACAGTCCAGTTGAAAAACATCCTCGTATCTTGTATAGTATGCTTGCAAAGTGTTTTCTTCCTTCGGCACATAATTAAATGTGCCACGCCTATTAAATGTAGTTGTATGCGAGAAATTGGTACTGTCGACATTTTCTCGATTAGTCTTTAATAGTTTTAATAGTTTCAGCAAAACGTTCATTTTGCATTTCTTCATATTCTAATTGTAATTTCTTCTGCCTTTCTTATTGATCAATTAGTAATTTCTCCTGCCTTTCTCCTTGTTCAAATTGTATTTTCTTCTGCCACTTAAATAATTTATTCCCTCTACGTGCATCTAGCTCGGATTGCGCCTTTTGTTGCGTCTGCAAAAATTGCATTACCATTCAAGATAAATCATTCATTTTTTTATATACTTCAGTAGCAGTAATGCAGTTACGAAGAAAAATTTTACAATTTCACATACAACACAATATCCGTAGCATATAAAATGGCTTGAGTTACAAACAAAAATTGTTCATAGTTCCTGTTTTCAATAGTAATATCGCTGCTCGAATAATATTTTCTAACTTCGCTAGCGATTCAAGCTCATCAAACCACAACATAATAACTGACGCTTTTGCTGAAACCACAATATACGATTTACTTTTCCATTTTAGGCATTTCCTAATAAATAACAGCCGAACTTCAGTACACCTATTTCCATAGAAAAAAAAAGTTTTTCAACTCGTGTCACAATTGAAAAAAATAAAATGTATGGACTACATTTATTTATTTTTTTGCGTGACGTTTTACTGTCTTATATCCGTTATCCACTGACAATTGTGGTATATATATATATATATATATATATATATATATATATATATATATATATATATATATATATATATATATACGGAATAGAAAAATGTGGTTTACCAAAAAGTCTTTAGTTGTTATTTACAGCAATTTAAGAAATCCACTGGGGAACTTTTTTTTTCTTCGTATGTTTCATTCCTTGTGATTTAGTAATACGAATCTGTTATTCGTAATTTAGTAATACGCCTTTTGCCGTTTTACAAAAAAAAATAACTTTTACCGTTTCTTTTTTTTTAAAGATGGATTTCACGGGAAACGGTGTAAATCGTCGCTTTTTTGCCACGTTCGAGTTTTTGTTTTCTTTGAGACTGCAATTAAAGGTTTTGGTTTGTCTCTTTCTTTCTGACTAGTATTTTTGTAAATAAAATACTATTACTCCAGGTTACTTTTTTAACCTGAATGTAGTTTTTGTGCTTGGAATTTGGGAAACAACCGTTTCTTTCTTTTAGTGTTGTACTTCGCGTGGAACATATTTTACAGTTTTCCAATGTTCGCTGAATTATTCATTTTTTCCGCTTCAGTCGAACTTCTCTGTAGCGTAAAATCCCTTTTTACGACTATTTCGTTCGCCAAACTTGTTTTCCTTACAAAAGTCAACCGTTGCGTTGTACTTTTCTTTAGTGGGTTCTTTTCCATTTCTTCGTCACACTGTTATATTTGACGTCCATCCTGGTTGTCACTGTAAAGTTTGCAGGTGCAACAAGTAACGTAGAAAGCAATACAAATGACGACTCAACAAACAAAGGTAGATCAAATAAGAAGTGTATTAGGAAAAGGTATATTTACAGGATATTTACATAATGGTGTCAAATAAGAGAGTCTTTGCTGGAGAAACATATCTGCTCTCGGTGGCCTTCGGTGGCTTCTAGTGAACACACACTTAGACTAACTGAGTCTTCCTATTTATGTGTAATTACTATCCACATATGCAAATGAATGTGTGCTACCACAATAGAAAGTTTATCCTGGTACCCTTATGCTTTCTGTAGTGTGTGTTTTGGTTGTTTACGAATGAAGCCAATATTCTCGGATTCCTTTCCAGCTCAATGGCCAAATCATTGATAAATACTACTTATCCGAGTCCAGAAACAATCGTTTCCATTTCTATAACCGTTAACCACCCCTTTTCTGGAATTTTAAAAGACTGCAACAAAGCGATGGAGAGTATAAATTAAATGATAGTAAATAACATGTTTTAAGTTCAGGAATATTCCATGGATTTGTATGAAATATTGGGAAAGAACTAAACTTGAAACAGTCATTTCAGAATACAATTTTCATTGTTGTGTTGCGTATATTTTATGAAATATTTCTATATTACTAATCTGCAATAAAGAGGTTTATATATATATATATATATATAGAGAGAGAGAGATAGAGAGAGATACATAGATATACATATATATATTTATATAAACATATATATGCATATATGTATGTGTATATATACATATCTATCTCTCTTTCTCTCTCTCTCTCTATATATATATATACATATATATATATATATATATATATATATATATATATATATTATGAAAAAATATACACTTATTTTTCACTTAATCGCCAAAACATACAAAAGGAGTACTAAATACATTTATTTTGTTATTTAAAGCCTACTGTAGCTTCTGGAAAAGTAACGTTAAGTTTTCTTTGTTTTTTTTTTTGGTTTTTCATATTGTAGTAAAAGATCAAATTACTTGAATGCAGTTAATATGTAATTATGTATTTACATGCTTTTTACAAATCATGCTTAATCTTCTTAGACAAAAAAATTTCAAAAACACATAATTCATACAAAACATGTAAAACATAAAAATGCATCGATACAAAAATATTATAGCGGTGTTACTAAAGAACACTGGAGAAAAGTAGTTGCTCAAGAATAAATAGTATAATGTAATAATATGCTATGTTTCTCTTTTACAATTTCAAAAAATAATAAATGTTCCAAAAACACACCATTCACCGCGATTTTTGTCTCGAAGCGTTGATTTATTTATTTTTTAATCAATTCTATTTTTAATAGATTTTTATTTGTTTGAAAAGAGAAACACAATTGTTTTTTTCATTGATTAGGTGTACCTGGTTTCTACATGTTCGTTAAACTTTATTATTATAAACATTTATTCGAAAAAATGCAATTAACAGACTTCGTGTGTCTGTACTAACATATGTTTCTTCGTCAGACAATTATTGGCTATTTCAAAAATATATCTCATATCGTTTAAAATACACAAAAAATGATTTTTTTTTTAATTCTGTTTATTTTTAAATTCGGAGGGGCAGGTCACTATGTAGAACATTTTTTCTAACTTTGTTCTTGTTCATTGTGTGTTAAATATTTTTCAAATTTTCATCTATTTACAATCTTTTTTTTAAATTTCTCTTTGTTGTTTCATGTAACAAAGTGTTGTAATTATTGTACTGCGGTGCCTTTTGGTTTTTCAGTTCTGGATTTTTTTCCGTATTGAGCATAACAGAGTCACCCAATTTGGTAAGAAAGCGCAGATTTATTTTTTCCTATCTTGGGAGAAAAAAAACAAGTTACATACAAATTGAGAGAGGGAAGGACATAACTACTTATCTTATCTTTTTTTCTGTTCTTGTATTTTTACTAATAAATACTTTCGTTTTACCTTGATATATTTCCTTATATTCTCGCCGGCTGAATCAGGATAATATATTTCAATTTTCATTTTTCGGTAGTAAGATGACAGAAAACTCTTCGGCGTTCGTCGAATACTTTTTTTTCAAATTTATACGTTATGAAAACCCAGTCAACCAATATGATGCCTAGATTTGTCACAAGCTGGAAACTTAATTATGCAGTCGCCAATCCTATAGAGTTTTTAAATAATATCGTAGATTCAATTATGGTAACTACGGAGATTAAGTATAACAGATGTATTGTAAAAATGTCACTATGTAACAAAATACATATAATACTTCAATATTATCTTTGATCCACCAACATCGAAATTCCCCTACTTATCGCATTCTATAGTATTTTATGAACTAAATAATATTGTTATTGATACCAGGATGTACCACTCAATCAGGATCATACATTATATTCCAGTGTATCTCTGTACCCCAAATTCTTTAATTATTTTTAACAAATTATATGTAACCGGCTAAGATTTCTGATGCCTATAACACATACCTATCGAGTTTATACATCATGCCAAAATATCAGAAATTACAATGAAAAACTATGTAAGTTGGTAGGACATATATATATATATATATATATATATATATATATATATATATATATATATATATATTATGAGATGTAAAATGTCTGTTTAAATGTTTTCGAGAAAATTATTCTTCTGAATTTTTTTATAAACTTTGGAAGTTTTAATTCTTCTGTTGTGACAGTCTCGTAGTTAAGCTGTTAATACAGACGTACACATACACGAGTTGACAGATGGTAAATCATAAATGACCTTAAAATAACCTTTGAGACAATCATGTTTATTTCACTTGAATAGACTGACTTTCAATTCTCGGCTAAAGAATTATTGTTTTCTCGTTATATATACGTGTGCATATTTGTGATTATGCCTGCTTATATGTCTTACTCGATAGCTGTGTCTCTATCTCTCAATCTATCCATTTATCTATCCACCTATCTATCTCTCTGTCTTTATATATATATTTATATGCATATATAATACGGGAGAGTAAGATAATTTGTGAGAGGGAGAGAGGGAGAGGGCATATCAATAATGTAATAAAAAGGCAATATACACATATATACTACTGTATATAGATTTATTCTCTCATACAAAAATAGTGATACGCTCCTTAATTTTAGCATAAGTAAATATAATTATAGCATAGTATTTTCAAGTCTAAGTCCTATCATCAGAAAACAAGAGTGAAGATGCTAGGTAACAAAATAGGGATCCGACGTCTAGCGATAGCCACATTAGGTCCAAAATTACTGTGTAGTGAGAAATAAAATATTGAACTGTGTGGGGATAGAATTGGAGAAATAAACTGCTCCCTGATATAGAGGGAATACGGCTTTTATTTTATAATTAAGACTGTTGTATACCATGTGTGGCGTAGTGTGTAAAATATATTTGTGCATATACGCATCAAAATCTCTGGGAGAATATTTGGTAATGTCTTTCAGAGGATGTTTTCTTAATCATATATATTAATGCTTTATAAATTTGGAAGGTTTTACGTTTTAAATAGAGGATGTATGTTATGTCCTAATATAAATTCATCTTAGTATTTAAAGGAAGGATAAAATATTAGAAATAATTCACATAAGCACTAAAGCTCAGATGATGAAGTATAAATGGTAATATATGAAACATATAAGTTAATAAGATAACTGATGAATAAAAAGTATGTTGACAAAATACGAAGGTTTATAGCCTGCATTATTTTTCTCATATTATAATATAGTAATAATAATTAAGGAATAAGAAGTACAATGTCATTAAATATAAAAGAATAAATAAGAACGTTGAAAATAAGTATAAAAAGCCAAGTAAAAAATAATAAATAATAAAAAAATAAATAACATCCCCCTATGAAATTGAACATTTCCAAAATAATACCTGCATAATGTCTGAACTCAAAAAAATGCGACATTTTGTCTCTCTAAAGCATGTATTACTTCTAGCTAGTTTAAACTTAATAAGTAACCCTAAAGTTATTACTTCTTAACCAGGTTTTTAAAAGAGATAAATAACCAGACTTTCTAATTTGATAAATGTTCCAAACGAATTAATAATTAAAGGATACGCTAATTTTACATCTAAATCTGACCCTCAAGATCGCCATGAGCATGATATGGGTGCCTACATTAAATATGGCTTTCCATGTGCTAGTAATATCTCCAGAGAAGACACTAATTTAACTTATATGTGCTTCCGGGTTGCCCTAGTATACACCACATAATTTATATTTATCCTCTATCGCCCCCGAAACAGTAGGGTTACTAATTTTAAGAGAATATCTGAGATAATTGAACATATCGTGTCTGCTCATGCTTCGGCTAACATTCACAATTGCCGTGACTTCAATGTCCATAATGTTGAATGGCTGACCCACGCAAAAAGACCGATGATGAGGGTAGGTTATGTCATGATTTTGCCATTGTATATGGCCTATCTCAGATCGTTCATGAACCTATCCGTGTGTTCGATACTACCGGTCAGTATCCAAGACTTCAAGACCTTTTCCTCACAACCCCCGAGCTATGTTCATGTTCCGTCTATCTCCTCTGGGATCCTCCGGCCACTTCGTAGTAGCAGTTAATATAAAAATGGAATGTAATACGTCTTCAGACGTACATCTCTACCGTACTGATATCGATACTCTATGGCTGACTGGGACAGCTTCCGTACATTCATATCTGATATACCTCTGCATTCCATGTTTAAAAAGGATGTTTCCTCTATAGTATAAGAGCTGACCGAATTGTTAATTGTAGGATCATATCGATTCATACCATCAAAAATCCAACAAAAAACCTTACAACCAGCCATGGTTCTACCCAGAATGTACTGCTGCCATCGCGCACAGAAATCATTTTCCCATAGATACCAATGTAATAGATGTACTGAGATGTAAGCTGCTTCCAGCTCTTCTAGCAACCACTGTAAAAGAGGAATAAAGATGAAAGACAGCTATAGGTTCAGTCCGCTACATCCAAAGTAGTTGAGCAGCAGCTTGGTTCCCACCAATTTTGGCAAATAGTAAACAGGATCCTGAACAGAGGCGTGCGTTCTATCCCAACCATCATCAATTGATCTGATGTCATCTCGTCAGCACCAGACAAGACCTAAATATTTGCCAAGAACTTTGCAGATAATTCTACCCTATGCGACGAAGGCCATCATCTCCCTGTATTTCCTTTCTATAACAGAGAACACGCTATGAAGCATACAAATACCTGCGCTTGAGTTCGCCAAGCTAATCAAGAACATTGATTCCATTAAAACAACTGGCCCTGGCTGCCTTCTAGTTATAGTGCTCAAAAAGCTCCAAGCAGAACTTGCGCTCACACATACAATACTGTTTAAGCGTTGCCTTAAGGAGAAGTGCATTCCAAAACCCTGGACAACCTCATCAGTATGCCCTGTATTTAAGAATTCAGGTGAAAAGTCATCTCCCTCTTGTTACAGACCAACAAGTCTCCTGTGTGTAATTAGTAAGTTGTTAGAATCCATATTAAATAAAGAAGTAGTCAGCCCCCTCAGCAGAAACAATCTGCTTAGTGGCATGCCGTATGGTTTCCGCTCCGCAAGATCTACATCAGATGTGCTAAAAGTTATACCTCATAGTATTAGTGAATCTCTTGACAAGGGCTTCCTTTCCAGGGTCATTTCTCTTGACATATCGAAGGACTCCGATACGGTATGGCATAAGAGCCTATTTCACAAGATTTACAGCTACGGTATCACTGGAAATATTTTCTCAATCATTTCTCTCCGATAGGTTTATAAATGTAGTGGTTTATGGGCAGAAATCAGAGGCCCACAGTATTAATGCTGGAGCCCCTCAGGGGTCCATCCTGGACCCAACTCTGTTCCTGATCTACATCATTGATCTCCCAAAACACATACTTAAATCATTCGTTGACATCTATGCTGATGACACCACCATCTATGCCAACACATCAAAGGCCGTAACTGACAAGGTTTTCTCTAATTCTCTCTCTTCTTATCTTGAACGCCTGATAAAGTGGGGAATATGTGGCTGGCTACTTTTAATGCATCCCAGACCAAGCTTCTATCTTTACAGTTTCAGCGCTGTGATGCCCATCTGGCATCAATGTAAATGGATGGATCTCCTCTTGGGGAGGCTCCATATTTTGACAAGCTTCTGCGTTTGACCTTTACTCCTGATATGAAATGGAACACATCCATCAGCTCTGTTGCCAAGGACGCTGGGAAAATGGTTGGGCATATAATAAAGGGGTGTTTTCGAGAGAAGGTGATTTGAATTAGCAATAAAATTCCGTATGTAATATTGTGACTCCAAATCTCTTACGTCCGGTATGAAAATGCGATAGAATGTGGTGGATTATATAAGTAGTTCTGTTTTCGAGGTGTGTATTTAAAAAGAAAACTCAAAGTGATTTCATAATTTCTTCTAGGAACAATCCTTGTTTATATATAAATGGGTAACAAAAAAGTTAGATTGTAAGAGAGTTCAGAGCTGCAAGAAATAAGTCACCTTTATGGTAAGACAGTGTTTTATATATACTAGAATATAAAAATATTATTAGCTAAGTGCAGACGAGTAATAAAGAGATGAGGTAGCAATAGGGGAATTATATGTGCTAAAAGTGAAAAGTAAGTGAAAATAATGGATCTAAGAGGTTTGACCAGTTGACTTAGTGGGAGGTATGTTTTAATATTTTAGTATGTCCGCTTGTATCGACGTTATGTGTCAGAGGAAATAACTGAATCTCTCTGGTATAATTGGAAGTATATTAAATTCGAAAATTGGATAAATTTATAAGATATAACACTATATTTTTATAAAAGGCAATTCTGGGGTCTTTCTATAGGGGAAATATTTATGTTGGAGGGAGGGAAACTAATAAGTTGTTGTAAGATATTTGGACGTACTATGTTGCTGTGCCACGATTGCATAAAAATTAATTTAAACTTTACGTGGAGAAAATTAAAGGGGTTGTTTTATAATGCATATCTGGGTAGCGTGTTGGTTAAATTTGATAAGTAATAATGAATATACAAAGTGGATATGAAAGGAAATTTCGCTATAATTGCTTATCAAAGTTTATATAGAAAGAGGGTTGACATACGGATAAATAGGTCACAACGGAGGGAAGAAAACCATTCAGGTTAGGTTTGGGAGTGTTAGTGTGATGGGAGAAATTATCTATAGCTAAGGTTAAGTGACATGATAGGCAATGCAATGTACATACTGATGAACAGGGAGTCTCTAGTTTTATCCCTCTACAAATTTGGAGGGGAGTGCCGTAGTGTATACTACTGCGTACACGCGTGGGAATGTAAGATAAGAGTGCCAGCCGTTTATAGCAATGGATGAGGTTGTATTGGTGTAGGCAAGAAAGTGGTGTACGACAGTTAATCTAAGGGGCCGCATATTTTAATCCTGATTCGAGGAAGTCTATGTATATTTTTTTATGTTTACATGAGCAGTAACATGTTGCAACACATAACGAGCATATTTCTCCCAGATAGTTACCAGTAACAGAAAACCCCTTCAGGCATTAGAGATTATACGAAAGCAAAGTTTGTCATGAAAATATTAGGTCTTCCTTGTCAAAGGAAGTTAATATAAGGTAATTTCTTCAATGTTTGTAAAAATAAGATTGTCATGAATGTAAAAAAGAGGAAATAAGTGGTCGGAATTGTTAAGTATATGTTAAGATATAGGAATTAATGGTAATGAATGGGGATTAACGATCGAGATAGCGGTAATTGAAGAATATAATAAATACTATCAGCCTGGAGATACCTCTAGTTACAGGTAACTAGCTGCCGAAGCATGTTCATTAACGTGTAGCAATATAGTATTGCAAATGTTAAATAGATCATAAGTATACACGGCAATACTTTGGTATTGCAAACTCCTGTATAAACTTTTGCACGACAATAAACTCATATATATATATATATATATATATATATATATATGTGTGTGTGTGTGTGTGTGTGTGTGTGTGTGTGTGTGTGTGTGTGTATTCGTATGTGTATACATATGCAATCAGTATTATCCGTCCTTGGTCATGGCTTTATTAAATGCCATTTTTATGCTTATTGTATCTGTGTTTTATAAATTACTTTTTTCTATTCTGTAATCCTAAAGTTATTTTAGTAAAGTTTGTGTATATTGACATATTACTGATCTATTTAGCTTCCATATTATACATGCAATGTGCCACCAACAATCTACTCTCTCTACTTTTCCCCTTAGACGCTATTCTTCCAGCTCAATACCACCTACTTTGATAGGGTTTGGGGAGCCATTATATCTTTTGTTATTTGGAAGAGAAACTACATGGTCAGCATCGACTATCTATTCGCTGCAAGAATTCATTTGGTTGGAGCTGTATAGTTCTACAATTATTCAACTATGGCAAAAAAAATACTTACTTTATGTTGCCGGGCATACTACTTGTGTTTATTTTTTTGTGAGGCCTATATTTTGTTAAACCGACATCTAAGAAACCTCTGGATCATTTCAGTAAATACGAGTATGCGGGTAGACTGTTTCGCAATTTCTTAAGGATCAGTTGCTTGTTCAATGGACGTTGAAAAACAGAAACAATGATTTATTGTTGCATTGCTAAAATGTTATTCCACAAGCAACACGTTTGATTAGGGTTGCTCATAATGAATCTATCAATGCGGAGTTTGCAACCAAATAAAGACGAAAGAATTATAATGCCCGAATGATTCTGAATACATTTAAGGGGTCTCTAGTTTTTGCCAAATTAATATTTGTACTCTGTTTATTCGGCGTCAATTTCGCTTTCCCAGATAAGTTAATGTGTAAATACAGGACATCATTTTGTTGGACTCCGTACGTGGTGCTGGCTAAGTTAAAGCACGAATAAAAACGGTTAATAGAGAGGTGAGCACTGTTGGGTGATTAGTCTGTGTGTGTGTGTGTGTGTGTGTGTGTGTGTGTGTGTGGAATTCACATAGAATGTTCTAAGCATGTGGTCAGAACGAGTTGCGATAGATGTTAATTTAGTTTACTGTAGACACTGCCGAAAGAATCTTTGACCATGTTAATATTTATGTAGTGTGTATTTAAAAAAAAAAAACAAATATGTAAAGATAGTTCTGTGAAAAGGTAATCGATATATGTAAATCACCTCATACATAAGTGAGGAATTATGGAGAGGAATAGAAATCATATAGAAAAACAAAGTTATGTAAACATCTATATGTAAAACAAAGTAAGATATACTAAGAATAAAAGAAATGTAAGTTAAAAAAGATGTAAAAATATGAATTTTCGAAAAATACTCAATCGAACTTCATGAGAATATTAAATACGAAAATAGGGAATTTAAAATAAATGTCCGTAAATGTATTAGTATTGTATATTGTGGTTGTATTGTTGTCACGAGGAGTGTTCTTATTTGATTAATCGTTCAAAGAAACATCAATTTTGGTTATTTTTATTTGTATAAACACTCTGATATAAAATGTTAATTAAAATCAAGTAAATGGGAAAAATGAAAGAATTTTAAAATACAAAAAAAAATGTTAAGTTGTATTTATACTGTAATTGGGATAAAACCGTATGTAAGTTTTTGATTGAAGAAGGTGAATCGTCCAATTGTATCAATAAACGCATTTTCAATTAACGGAACAACATTAAGAAGTTATGTACTCCAACAAAAAGTAAGAACGAACGAATCAGAAAGCACACTGTAATGGTTGTGTGTTCGTGTCTGCATGCGCTGTGAAGTTTGAAGTAGTAGAAAGAATAACTTCATAACAGAAATTCGGTGTCAGCGTCAGTCTGGCTAATCACTAAGCAAAGACCTTGAGAAATGGCCGGTCATTTTACTTTGCATACCTACAATAATACATAGTTGCTATCAGTAGCCGATACTTGTTGAAAACTTTTAGATGCTAAATCTAGCTGAAAACCATACCAAGCACAGCAAATACCGTTGTGTGAAATTTCATAAGAATCAGGCTAGCCGTTTTTGAGTCTTTTACGAACGACCTCACCCACATATCGACAAAGTATCGTGTATATAATTGTAGAGAAAGTAAGATATAGTAAAAATGAAGTGTAAGGTAAAATAAATATTTAAAAATATGAAGTTTCGAAAAATATTCAATCGAAATTTATGAGAAGATTGAATGAGAAAAGAGAGATTTTTTTAATAAGTGTTCGTAAATTCATTATTATTGTATAAAAAATGTGGTTTTATCGTTGTTTTAATTAGTTAAAGAAAAAATAAATTTTAGTAATTTAATGCCATTTTGTTTGCATAAAAAACTTATTTTAAGTGTTAGTAAAATCAAGATAATAGAAAAAATAGAAGAACAGTTTTAAAATATCTATAAAAAGTTAAGTTGTATTTATCCTGTAATTGAGGCATTACCGTCAGTGAATTTTTATTTAAGAAAATAAATTGTCCCATTGTATAAATGAACGTCTTTCGAATTAACAGAAAAGCATTAAGAAATCACGTCGTCAAACAAAAAAGATGGAATATTTTTCAAATAGTGTAGAATAATTTTTTTTTTATCTTTTGTTAAATTCTACGGGGTAAATCTCCATCTAAAATGAAAGATTTGGTGTTTATATGAATACAATTCTTCCCTCCTTATATCCGGCTCCCTCTCAATCTCTAGCCCTCTCTTTTCTTATCCAGCTCTCTCTCTCTCTCTCTCTCTCTCTCTACATATATATATATATATATATATATATATATGTTAAAATAAAAGTCAGTCAATTTAGCTCGTATGTGACGGTTATCACATAATGATTAGCTCACTTTGCCAGACGTATAACATTAATAAAATAAATGTTAAAATGTCAACAGTATATCTTGCCGTTTACGCTGCCGAATCGATTGGGACACTTCTGACAGAGTTAGAGATGGCTTCTGGTGCCGGTGTCATTTCTATCGACTGGTGTTAATCGTGACACCTGCACTGATGATTACCGATGACATTTAACATTAGTCTCTATAGGTATTATAGTAAATAATCATACCAACCTATTTAAGACACTCGTTACTTAATGCTAAGCACTTCCAGTTAAAATAAAGGTCCGTCACATTTGCTCGTATACCAGATCATCATATAATGATTATATTAAACTGACATACGTTTTTTACATTTTTAAAAAAAAATATTAAAATGTCAACAGTATTTCCCGCGATTAACGGTGGAAAAATGCATTGCCCCCCCCTACTAATGAATCTAAATATTGCTTCTGTAACTGAATTCGAATCTATCGATCGGTATTAACTGTGGCACCATGAAGTGGTGATTCCCGAAAGGATGAATCTCTAGTATATCTAGGTATTTAATACATATTATAGTAAATAATTATATATATATATATATATATATATATATATATATATATATATATATATATATATATATATATCTATATATATATATATGTATGTATGTATGTATATATTTATGTCTATATATGTATGTATATATATGCATATATATGTATATATATGTTTATATATATATATATATATATATATATATATATATATATATATATATATATATATATATATATATATAAAGATTAACCGTGGCATAGCGCATAGCCTTCCAAAATAGTCAAGGAGTTGGTATTGCTGAAGCTCAACGTTTCAAAACTTTGAAAAATTTTACATATATATATATATATATATATATATATATATATATATATATATATATATATATATGTATGTGTGTGTGTGCGTGTATGCGTGTTTGTGTGTGTGTTCGTAAAGATTTATGTGTGTATCTTTATTTGTTTCAGTGTCTACGCGGGTTTATTTCCTACGCCATAGCCAACTAACTATGCAAGGCTTGGTATTGCATGGAAAACAGGAACATCGGTCATGTATTCAAACATCACACACAAAATGTGCATTCCAATTCTCTTTTGATTCTATTGTCTCACCAAGTTTGAGACGGTCGCTTTTCAACTGACATTTTCAATTTGTTTTCGCAGCGACTTTCGCTTTCCCCGAAGCTAGCGTCTTTTTAGACAATAGTCGATGTAACAGTTCAAAGTCAACTTCGTCCGTGATAATAATGTTGGTTCATGTTTTTCAGCAATGTAACTTTCTAATAAATATAACAATCGTCTGTATGTTGCTCTCAATTTGTCTTGTTAAAACTTGAATGGATATGTATGTCTTCAATATAAGCATTTATTATCAACAAAAATATTTAGGCTTGTTGAACTTTAATATTATTTTATATTATTATTGGTTTTTGTTTCAGCTTCTACTGTATCTATTCCTGTACTTACTGCATTTCTGTGTGTTTCTTACATGAGGCAATGTCTATTAAAATGTACAAGTAACATATGCAAATACACACACAGATATATATATATATATATATATATATATATATATATATATATATATATATATATATATATATATATATTTATGAACTTCTGGGCGAAATCGGTGCCACGAAAGAGATGCACTCAGACGAGTGTGATGCAATGAGACTAAAGCTCCTGTCAGAACCGCCAGGAATCACTGTAAAAGAGTAATAAAATATGAGAGAGTTATGTACTCAACCCGGTAAATACAAAGTAGCTGAGCAGCGGTTTTGTTCCAACCAGTTTTGCCAAATTAAAAATAGGATCATGAACAGAAGCATGCGTTCTCTCCCAACTATAATCAATTGGCCAGAGATCATCTCGTCAGCATCAGAAAAGGCCAAACTATTTGCCAAGAACATCGCAGCTAATTCTACCCTATGCGACGAAGGCCATCAACTCTATTACACACAACACGCAAGACAACACACAGATAACTCTGCGTGATGTCTCCAAGCTTATCAAGAACCTTGGTTCCAGTAAAGAAACTGGCCCTGATGGCATTACAATTATAGTGTTAAAAAATTCAATCAGAACTTGCCCTCATACTTACGAAACTGTTTTAGCGTTGCCTTCAGGAGAAGTGCTTTACAACAATCTAGAAAACCTCAGAAGTATTACTGTATTGAAGAAATCAAGTGATAATCATCTCCCTCTCAGTACAGACCAATAAGTCTCCTGTGTGTCATGAGTAAGTTGCTGGAATCCATATTAAATAGGGAAGTAGTCAACCACATCAGTAGAACCTTCTTAGTGGCACGCAATATGGTTTCCGTTCTGTCAGATGTACAGCAGATATGCAAACGGGTATATCTGACAGGATTAGTGAATCTCTCGACAAATACATCCTTTTTATGGCAATTGTTCATTACATATCAAACGCCTTGTATAATGTATGGTATAAAGGCCTACTTAACAAGATTTCCAGCTACGGTATAACAGGAAATATTTTCTCAATCATTGAATCATTTCTCTGTGATAGGCTCATAAGGGTAGTGGTTGATGAGCAGAAATTAGATGCCCGCAGTATTAATGCTGGAGTCCCCCAGATTTCCATCCTGGACCCAACTCTCTTCCTGATTTACATCAATGTTCTCCCAAAACGCATACATACATCATTCGTTGACATCTATGCTGATGACAGGACAATCTATGGCAGCACATCAAAGGCCGTAAATGACAAAGTTCTCTATTATACTCTCTTCTGATCTTCAGCGCGTGGTAAACTGAAGGAAGGGCTGGCTGGTTACTTTTAATGTATCTACAATCCAGCTCCTATCTTTACATCATTAACGCTCTGATCCCCATCTGGCATCAATTAAAATGAATGGCTCTCGTCTTGGGGAGGGCCCATGTTTTGATAATTTTCTGTGTTTTACATTTACTCCTGATCTGAAATGGAGACCGTACATCAAGTCTGTTTCCAAGGTTCCTGGGAAAATGATGGGATCCTGCTACCGCTCCAGAAGATATCTCACTACTGATACATTTCTCTATCTATATAAAAGCGAAGTACGTATAAGAGATGAATACTGTTGCCCATTTGGGCAGAGGCCGCTAAAACAGCCTATCCTTCCTTGACACGGTACAAAATAGACTTCGTTGCTTAGTGGGGATGCGCTTGTCTCTTCCTAGCAACCTCGCTTCCACAGAATAGACGTTGCCAATCAATCTTTGTTTTATCGTTATTTCCATAGAAAGTGCCGTCTGAACCGTAATCGCGGGCCCCCCTCGCCAATCTCTCAGGATAAACACCCGTCTAGTTGAAACCACTGTCAATATTTTTCCCAACCCTTTATCGATGCCTAAATATAAACGTAGACTCCATGCACAAAGCTTCTTTCTTAGAACTGCACGCCTGTTGAACTCTCTGAACCTTGCCTGCTTCCCACATGACTTCAGCTTGGATGTCTTCAAGTCCAACAGAAACAAATTCCTGATGAACCGCCCCCTTAAGTAATTACACTTTATCAACTTTATCAACTCTCCGATACTTACGAATACTGCAACACTATCCAATTGATTACTGCAGACGCACTAACCCTTACCTCTGAGTGGTTTCTTGGCCTTGATTAGTGGTTCCCTCGATGCAAAACACATATGGTAGTGTGCAATAACTTTGTCCCACCATCTTATGTAAATAGTAAATGCCGTTTTAGGCATATTTATTAGTTATAATGAAATACTCTTACATTGTAGGAGCGACGTCTTCACGACTGCTACAATATATAGTGGAATTTGTTCGTATTTCCCATGTATCTGAAAAGTCAACCCACTCTCTCAATAAAAACCGAGTAAATATATAACCATTATAACTATATTGACCTGAAACTCTTATTAACTAGATTTGACACACACCACTACCATTGCACTTCATTATTCAAAAATAATAATTTCTCACTAATAATCATCCGCTTGTGTTTATTGGCTGCGACCATTACTTTATATTAGTTTTGATTGCACACTAACATACACTAAATAAACATCGCATCCCTTAAGCCATATGGAAGAAATATCGCTACGCATTGTGTTAAATTATTTATACTCTACTATCATTGTCTTTTCTTTATTTTCACAACTGATTGTAACATATAATTACGAGTTACACATACCATTATGCATTATTAGGATTAACATTATTCACATTTTTTCAAATCAAAACAAGCTCACAGCTTTCTTATATCATATCCGCTATCCGGGGCTTTAACAGACTGATGTTGAAATTATCTTTTTAAATCATATAGTCTTTACTGTGATCTCTTGTTCCTTTATTATACATACTTATTTTACATTTAAATACAAGTTACACATGTCATTACGCATTATTAGGATACCATTTTTTACACACTGTTATATCAAACAAGAATGTCGCAGCTTTCTTTATACAATATCCGATTTTCGTGTAGTAAATTAATGGATATTAAGATTAAATAATTTATACTTTAATACCGTCTATTTTTCCTTTATTTTACAGACGTATGATTTAAAAAATATATATTAACTTAAATGTTACACATGTAATTACGCATTATTTTGGTTAATATTATTCACACAATGCTGCACTAAATAAAACCCCCCGCATCTGTTTTTTATAGATAATATCCAATCTGCGCATGCTTAACTAACCAATTGTAAAATAAACTGATCTCTTTTTCCATCATTTATACTTATTATCGTTGTTTTTTTTCTTTTACTTACAGACAGATCTTTGAAAAAATAAACCAGAACTTTTACATTAATTACGCCATTACTAAAATTTGGGGCACACATTATTAACACATTTTTACATAAAAAAACGTCGCAGCTTTCTATATATTATATCTGGTTTGGCTGTTTTAAATTACCGCATGCTGAAATTAACTGATCACTTCTAAATCAGTTGTCCTGTGTTCATAGCCGGAGTTATACCAACAATTTAATAAGCAATGTAGTTAAAATTACACAACCCATTACGCATTATTTGGATTAACATTATTTACACATTAACGTTCTACTACATTGGCCATATATGTTTTAACATTACTGATAAAAATATTGCTACAATATTTTACGCGGCAATGGGAACTATGTACATATTGAATTCAGTAGAACGTTATAATTGAACACCTTTCCTCGACGATAAAAGCCATAATAGTATTTTTGTTTGTTTTTACAGTTTTACAGTTTTGCTTTCTTCTCATCTTGAAGTTAAGTTCGTTATCGATGAAATTAACGTGAAAAAAAAACTGCATATTGTGGGATTAACAGGGAGAGAGCAGTTGCAGAACGCCCGAGGAATCTCTTGATAAAAGAGCATGATAGCAAATCCAAAATCAAACTGTCAATGAACATAGATTTGGGTGATTAGGCAAAAAAAAAAAAAAAATCATTTCCGAAATCATAAGAGATATTTCGTTTAATATAAAACACATTTTTACACTCTAAGACTGAATTACGTCCAGATAAACTACCATTTTCACTATTTTAATTCACTTTGTACTTGACTAAATTTACGCCATGTTTTTCTTTTAATTCTCTTTTCTGTCAAATATTTTACACCGCTAAAATAAAAATGTTTACTTTACTGCGTTCCTATGGATATACCTATTTGTAATATATTCGCTAATTTAATATAGTTGTTTTTTCTTTCTTAATTTTTTTTCAGGACGCGTTTTCAACAATGCTCAGACGTCATCTATTTATAGGCTGTGTTTTTTACCTTACCACACACCATTATTTTATTTAAACTGGCGACTTCTTTAGGTTTTAGACTATGATGAATAATAAACTCTATTTAACTTTGGCAGGGAGTGGTAGTTTTAGGATATATAATGACATGCATTGTGCCCTGTAATTCATTTTTCTTCACAGGCGTAATAAAATTGTGTATGTCTCTCCGTATGACAGTGCCACACTCCCCAATTATTTTTGGGTTTACTTTCTTTGCGAGTTGTTATGCTGAAAAATATATCTTGCTTGAAATAGTGAGTGATTCTTCCCTCATAAAATGGGCTGTCTATTCTGAAAGCCGTTTTCATTCTGGCGAGGTTAGTCGTATCTATTCCATAAGATGTTCTTATCATGAGGAGGTACGGGATGAGTATTCCGAACACCGATCTTAGCATTAGAACGTAGGGGATTGCCCATTACCAACAACCGTAATTTAATTTTTTGATGAGACGGGAGGATTATTTAACCGGGCAACGCCGGTTAACAGATCTTTCTTTCTCTGTCTCTCTTTCTCTCCATCTCTCTCTTATTCTCTCTCTCTCACACATAAACTCTCTCTGTGTCTCTCTGTATCTCTGTCTGTCTCTCTGTTTCTCTCTGTCTCTGTCTGTCTGTCTGTCTCTCTCTCTCTCTCTCTCTCTCTCTCTATATATATATATATATATATATATATATATATATATATATATATATATATATATATAATCATACACCACCACTGGTTTCGTCGTCTACGTATATTCCTATGTACACATTTTAATCAACATCAAAGCAAGAATAATCAAATAACTGCTCAATAAAATATTTGCATCTTTTCTCAAAAGGACACATTATTAACATGGTAGACACAATATTAAACTCTATAAATAAGTAAAAACAATAAGAAACATTGTAAAATTTTCTTGCATCATGAGCACAAATATTTTAATAAAAATTTGGTCTTCATACAATTTTCCGCACGTATAAATAACAAAATATGTTGCGCATAATAATCGAGGTGTGTATATTAATTTAATAATAAATCTTGTGTGAATTTAAATTACGTGGTTGAATTTTGCTTTTCTGCATATTATAGCAATTTGACGATGTTGCTATTTTACAATGTGCTACTTTCTTAGAATTGCAAACTTGAATAACGGATAATTATAAGTAATTGTTTATTGTTTTGAGTATGATAATTTATTATGTTCATACCATATGTTGTTATTAATA